>NW_026112176.1:382500-422500 GCF_024679095.1 Eriocheir sinensis | reverse complement strand
GGTTTCAGAGTGATTCAAGTGTGTTGTGTTTCGGTGTTTTGCGTGTGATCTGGCTGTTTCAGGTGTTCTGCGTGGGTTTCAGAGTGATTCAAGTGCGTTGTGTTTCCGGTGTTTTGCGTGTGATCTGGCTGTTTCCGGGTGTTCTGCGTGGGTTTCAGAGTGATTCAAGTGTGTTGTGTTTCCGGTGTTTTGCGTGTGATCTGGCTGTTTCGGGTGTTCTGCGTGGGTTTCAGAGTGATTCAAGTGTGTTGTGTTTCCGGTGTTTTTGTGTGTGATTTGGCTGCTTCTAAGTGTACTGCGTGGGTTTCAGAGCGTTTTGAGTGTGCTGTGTTGTTTCCGGTGTTTCTGCGTGTGATTTGGCTGTTTTCAGTGTTCTGCGTTTCGAGTGAGTTGTGTTTCCAGTGCTTTTACGTGTGATTTGGATGTTTATAGTGCTCTGCGTGGGTTTCAGAGTGTTTTGAGTGTGCTGTTGTACTTCCGGTGTTTTGCGAGTGACTTGAGGGTGTTTAGTCGTGCTTGTGCTTGGGTTTCTGAGTGTTCCGTGTGTCCTGAGTGTGACTTTGTGTTCCCAGTGTCTCACGCGTGATTTGGGTGTGTCGACAGCCCACCTTTGAATTCCCTGAGGATTCAATCTGCTCCTCCTCATTACACCCTCTTTAAATCCCTAGAGGATTAACACTTCCTACACCCCTTTCCCTCACCTCACCTAAGCCCCCCCACCCTCGCTCACCTCACATCCCTTTTGCTCCTCCTCATCCCCTAGAGGATTAGCCTTCCTACTCCTCCCTCACCTCCACATATTTCTAAGCCCTCCCCCCCTCACACACCGTACCTCACATCCTATTTACCCATCCCTTCACCCACCTAACATCGCCTCTTTCTTAACCTTTCTTGTTATCACACACCACACAAACCTCCAATCCCATCCTACTCCTCCTCTCCCACTTACCTCCTTTCCCAAACTCCCTCTCACTCATCTCACCTATTTCCTAACCCTCCTCGATCTCACACACCTCACTCACCGCCTCCCTTTCCCCCTCTTTACTCACCTCACATCCCTTCCTACTCCTCCTCTCTCCCACCTCACCTATTTCCTAACCCTCCTTGATCTCAAACACCTCACTCACCGCCTCTCTTCCCCTCTTTACTCACCGCACATCTCTTCCTACTCCTCCTCTCTCCCACCTCACCTATTTCCTAACCCTCCTTGATCTCACACACCTCACTCACCGCCTCCTTTCCCCTCTTTACTCACCTCACATCCCTTCCTACTCCTCCTCTCCCCACCTCACCTATTTCCTAACCCTCCTTGATCTCACACCTCTCTTTCCCCTCTTTACTCACCTCACATCCCTTCCTACCTCCTCTCTCACTTTTCCTCCATGACTAAACTACCTCTCACACACCTCACCCCCTTTCCTAATCCCCTTCACTCTGTGTTTTTATCTCTTTCATTTCAGCTAAGATGGCGCCTAAGAAGTGCAGTTCTTGTAACGGTAGCTTCTCAGCTCACTTTTTTACAGGGCGTTCTGCTGTCTGTCGACTGTGTCTGTCAGGCAGCATCTCGAGACAAGACTGCAGGAGCAGGAAGAGAAGATGGAAGAAGGCCAGAATAAAATAATAGAGCTTTCTCTCACCAGGCAGCATCTCGAGACCAGACTGCAGGAGCAAGAAGAGAAGATGGAAGCAGGTCAGAATAAAATAATAGAGCTTTCTCGCACTGTTGCCTCCTTGCAGGAATTCATCCAGGCTAACGTTGCTGTGGTGCCAAACCTTCTCCAACCGCCCCTTGCCCTCAGCGGTACCGTCGACACCAGCGGACAACACCACGCAACGGGAGGATGCTAGTGACACCGCCCATGATGGCTTCACCGTCGTGAATGGAGGAGCCAAACCAGCCAGACAAGCGATTTATCCTGTTCATTGTTTCAACAGGTTTGCCATTCTGGAGGAAGAGGACGAGCAGGAGAGCACCTTCCTGGTGGGTGACTCCATGATTCGCCAGCAGGTCGTTGAGTTCTGCGGCAGAGTTCCTCGTCGAAGACGGAACTATTGCTATCCTGGTGCTGGGATCGACGACATAACTGCTGCTCTTGAGGAGATCTCCCCCCAGGCTACTAATGATTCACTGTTTGTTATTCACACAGGTACGAACGACGTCACCACGACCCGGTCTGAGGAACTCCTGGAGAAGTACCGTAGGCTCATCCAGCAGTATAAGACTAAATCCCCTAACATTTTGATTTCAGGAGTTCTACCACGGACTTGGGCGGAGCGACTTTTTCAGTAAGGCCTTCAGCCTAAACAACCGCTTACAGACTCTTTGCAGGGAGCTTGACGTGGAGTTCCTCAACACATGGGACAATTTCTATGGACAAAATGAGCTCTTTCACAGGGACGGATTGCACCTTTCTCCCATCGGGGCAGCCAGACTCGGAAGGCTCCTCAACGAAGCAGTGCGTGTCATCCGAACAAAAAACGAGTCACGGCCACGTCCCTCCACCCCACCCGTGTAAATAGACGCCGTGCATCGCAACAAACCCGTAACCGTGATCCCGCAAGTACCACCACCTCTATTACTAAGCCTCTAGATAACTTAAAAATCCTTAGTTTTAATGCGCGTAGCCTAAGAAACAAATTTGATGAACTGAGATGTCTTGCTTTAACAGAAAATTTTGACATAATTGCTATAACTGAAACATTTATCGACACCACAAATATTGATTTAAGTTCCGAATACAACATAGATGGCTACAGACTCTTCAACAAAGATCGTGTAAACCGTAGAGGCGGTGGCGTCGCCCTTTATGTCAAAAGCTATTTGCAACCCACTGACAAAACACCGGGAAACAGTAACGTTGAACATTTGTGCGTGCGAGTAAACATTGCAAAAGTCAACTTAAATATATCTGTCACCTACAGACCTCCCGGGCAATCACTCGATGACGACCTTGAAATGTACAGCGTCTTAAGGCAGTCACTTAATAACAGCGACTCACTGATATTAGGAGACTTTAACCTCCCCCATATCGACTGGGCGACACTGTCAGGTACAGAAGGCGAGTCACATAGAATGATCGAATTTCTAGAAGAAAATTATCTAAGCCAAATGGTTTCTGAGCCAACTCGACAAAATAATATACTCGACCTTGTTATAACGACCCAAGATAACCTAATCAGTAGTGTCACGGTAGGAGAACACCTCGGTTCTTGCGATCATAAATTAGTGCGCGTCGACATTAAAGCTCAATCATCAGTGACTGAAAATAAAGTAAAGGTGCCCAATTTCAAAAGAGCTAACTTCGTAGAAATCCGACATAACTAACAGAAATTCAACTGTCAGATGACGGCAACGTAGAGGAAGCCTGGCTAAGCCTTAAAATCACTTACTCACTCAGCAGAACACATTCGTCCCCTTGTGCGAGAAGCGAATTAACACTAATAAAGCCCACCGTGGTTTAATAGCGAAATTAAACAATCAGTCAATGAGAGAAAATTGTTTTACAGGTTAAAGAAAGAACAAAGCACGCCTGAAAACATTAGACTTTATAATGATGCCAGGCGACGAGTAAAAAGACTAGTAGGTCAGGCAAAGCGTAGATACGAAGAAAATATTGCAGCCAACTGTAAAAATAATCCGAAATCTTTCTTCAGTTACATAAACAACAGAAAGGCGATCAAAAGTGGTATTGGACCTTTAACAAACAGCGACGGTGCACTAGTGACTGACAGCCAACACATTGCAAACCTCTTAAACAATTACTTTTCCTCGGTGTTTAATACTAACAGTCTTCCTCTCGCTACCACCAACACCAGTACTATTGTAAATCTCGAGCATGCATTGCCTAATTTTGAAATAACAACCGATGAAGTCCTTAAAGCTCTCCATTCACTTAAAACAAATAAAAGTCCTGGACCTGACAAAGTATATCCAACTCTGCTGAAAGAAACAAAGAGCGAAATACTCTCCTCCCTCACAACCGTATTCAATATGTCCTTGCGACAAGGCATCGTCCCTTCAGATTGGAAAAAGGCTAACGTGACACCGATTTTCAAGAAAGGAGACAAAAAGTACCAGGTAATTACAGGCCCATTAGTCTAACTTCGGTTGTAGGTAAGCTACTTGAGGGCATAATTAGAGACAAAATTGTGAATTACCTTGAAAGCCACTCATTGATTGGGGACTCACAACATGGCTTCCGAAACCCTATCAAACCTATTAACCTTTTATAACGACCTCTTCACTGTTTATGACGTAACCAAATCACTGGACGTAGTCTATCTTGATTTCCAGAAAGCGTTTGATAAAGTCCCGCATCATAAATTACTTTACAAATTAAAGCAAATAGGTATTGACGGTCAAGTAAACCAATGGATCGCGAATTGGTTGAGCAACAGACAACAAAGAGTAGTGATTGACGGATTTAACTCAGAGTGGGCGCCTGTCACTAGTGGCGTCCCTCAGGGCTCGGTCCTTGGCCCAGTGCTCTTCATTATTTACATCAACGACGTGGATGTTGGACTCAATAATCGCATTAGTAAATTTGCAGACGACACAAAGATTGGCAACTCGGTTCTCACTGACGAAGACAGGCAAAGCCTCCAAGAGGATTTGCACAAAATTTCAGCTTGGTCTGATAGATCGGAGATGCCCTTTAACGTAGACAAGTGCCAGGTCCTTCAAGTTGGAACGAGGAATAAGAAGTTCGAATACGATATGCGCGGCGTTAAACTCAAAAGCGTTCAATGCGTCAAAGACTTGGGGGTCAAAATCGCGTCAAACCTCAAATTCTCACAGCAATGCATCGATGCAGCAAATAAAGCGAACAGAATGTTGGGCTTCATTAAAAGAAACTTTGTATTCAATAATAAAGATGTAATACTCCCGCTCTACAACAGTTTAGTCAGACCCCACTTGGAATATGCGGTACAGTTTTGGTCTCCCCACCATGCAAAGGATATTGCTAAATTAGAAGGTGTTCAGCGTCGGGCAACGAAAATGATCCCTTCCTTGCGCAACAAATCCTACGAAGAAAGGCTTTCTACCATTAACATGTTCTCTCTTGAGAAACGTCGCCTCCGAGGAAAACTGATCGAATGTTTTAAAATACTTAATGGTTTCACGAATGTAGACAGATCAACATTGTTTATGATCGATGACACTTTGCGCACGAGGAACAATGGCGTAAAACTCAGATGTAGACAAGTAAATTCAGACTGCACCAAATTTTTCTTCACCAACGTTGTAGTGCGAGAATGGAATAAGCTTCCACCGTCAGTGGTCCAGTGTAACACGATTGACTCCTTCAAAAATAAGCTCGACCGTCACTTCCTTCAACTTAATATCAACTAGAGTAGAAATGCAACGTTTTGGAGTCTTCTGATTAATGTAAAATCACTTAGGTTTAAGGACAGACCACCAAGTCTGGACCATGGGGTCTGTGTGGTCTGATTTTCTATGTAAATCTATGTAAATCTCTCTCTCTCTCTCTCTCTCTCTCTCTCTCTCTCTCTCTCTCTCTCTCTCTCTCTCTCTCTCTCTCTCTCTCTCTCTCTCTCTCTCTCTCTCTCTCTTTTTTATTTTTTTATTTAAACATGTTCAGTACATTAGTACATGGCAGTATTATTTGTCTATGCTAAAGTTCCCCCGACCGTTGGGGAGCTATTTAAAAGCTTCTGCCGATTATATTATAGTTATATACATGTTTACGGTGGGTGTAGGAGTAGCCACCTGTGGGACGCAACCTTCATCTGCTGAGTGGACAGTTGTGTCACATCCACATCAGCAGTGAGGTTGTTCCACCACACCACCGCTGCGATGGAGAAGGCACGTTGGTGGGTGCTGGAGCGGGCCATTGTCACTTCCAGGAGGGAGGCGTTGCTCAGCACCGTTCTCGTGCTGCGCTCAGACCTCCTCCAGGTAGCCCTCAGGTCCGTCAGGTGGGGCACTAGGCCCACTTGTGCCTTGTGTAGCACCGTCAGGGCAGCTACGCGGCGACGGTGCTCCAGGCTATTCAGCTGGTTCGTGGCTGGTCTTGCCCTTCCTTCGTGTGGGTGTTGTTGTTGTTGTTGTCGCTGTGTCTCCCACTGGCTCGGTCGGTGGTGCTGGGTGCCGTTGATGAGGCGTTCAGCCCTCCTCTGCACCTTGTCTAGCAGGTTGAGGTGGCAGCGGGCGCTGGCCATCCAGGTGAGCGGTGCATACTCCATCACTGGACGGACTTGTGCCTTATAGAGGGTGTTCAGGCCTTCAGCATCGAGGAGGTTCTTCATGCGGCGCAGGAGGTTCACCTTCTGGGAGGCTTTTTGCGCCACCCTTTCAAGGTGACGGTCAAACCGCAGCTGGGAGTCCACCTCCACGCCCAGGATGTCGACGCTGGACTGCAGAGGGATGGTGTCATTCCCGAATCTCAGTCTGCCGTGGAGTTGCCTCGCGTCCTCCCGAGAACGTGATATTACCATCTCTCTCTCTCTCTCTCTCTCTCTCTTTTTTTTTTTTTTTTTTTTTATTTAAACGTGTTCAGTACATTAGTACATGGCAGTATTATTTGTCTATGCTAAAGTTCCCCCGACCGTTGGAGAGCTATTTAAAAGCTTCTGCCGATTATATTATACAATTATTATACAATATATTATACAATTACATATATATACATATTTACGGTGGGTGTAGGAGTAGCCACCTGTGGGACGCAACCTTCATCTGCTGTGTGGACAGTTGTGTCACATCCACATCAGCAGTGAGGTTGTTCCACCACACCACCGCTGCGATGGAGAAGGCACGTTGGTGGGTGCTGGAGCGGGCCATTGGCACTTCCAGGAGGGAGGCGTTGCTCAGCACCGTTCTCGTGCTGCGCTCAGACCTCCTCCAGGTAGCCCTCAGGTCCGTCAGGTGGGGCACTAGGCCCACTTGTGCCTTGTGTAGCACCGTCAGGGCAGCGACGCGGCGACGGTGCTCCAGGCTATTCAGCTGGTTCGTGGCTGGTCTTGCCCTTCCTTCGTGTGGGTGTTGTTGTTGTTGTTGTTGTTGTTGTTGTCGCTGTGTCTCCCACTGGCTCGGTCGGTGGTGCTGGGTGCCGTTGATGAGGCGTTCAGCCCTCCTCTGCACCTTGTCTAGCAGGTTGAGGTGGCAGCGGGCGCTGGCCATCCAGGTGAGCGGTGCATACTCCATCACTGGACGGACTTGTGCCTTATAGAGGTGTTCAGGCCTTCAGCATCGAGGAGGTTCTTCATGCGGCGCAGGAGGTTCACCTTCTGGGAGGCTTTTTGCGCCACCCTTTCAAGGTGACGGTCAAACCGCAGCTGGGAGTCCTCCTCCACGCCCAGGATGTCGACGCTGGACTGCAGAGGGATGGTGTCATTCCCGAATCTCAGTCTGCCGTGGAGTTGCCTCGCGTCCTCCCGAGAACGTGATATTACCATGGCCTGGGTTTTGTCAGGGGCAAACCTGACTTGCCACCTCTTTCCCCAGGCCATTATGTCTGCCAACTGTCTGTTGACGGACTCTATCACGTCCTGGGCTTCCTCCCTCTTGTATGTTCTGGAGAGGGTGCAGTCGTCGGCGTAAGCGCTTGCTGCCGGGATGGTTTGCAGGAGGTCGTTAAAGTATATGTTCCACAGAATAGGTCCAGGACGGACCCCTGTGGAACGGAGGCCTCCACCGAGAAGCTGGTCGAGGTGCTTCCGTTGACTGCTACGTGGAGGCTCCTGCCTAACAGGTAGTTTGAGAGCAGGCGCAGCAGGTCCCCCGTGATGCCTAGTTGCTGTAGCTTCGCCGTCAGACCGCGGTGCCAAACGGAGTCGAACGCGCCAGCTATATCCAGGGCAATCACGAGAGAGGGGTGGCCGTCATCAAGGGCGTCATGCCAGGACTTTGAGAGGAGAAGGAGGAGGTCTGAGGTAGAGCGGCCCTTCCGAAAACCAAACTGCTTCGGTGACTGCAGGTGGTTTTCCTCGAGGAAGGATGTCAATTGCTCCCCGATGATCCTCTCAAATATCTTGCTGATGATTGGGAGGAGTTTAATTGGCCTGTAATTGCCTGGCTCGGACCTGGATTTTTTCTTGTGTACGGGTGTGACTCTGGCCTCCTTCCACTGTGCAGGCCACACCCCGCTCTGCAGGCATCGCCGGAAGATCTGGGCGAGGGGGGTGGTGAGCTCATCGGAGCATCGCCGCAGTAAGTATGGACTCACGCTGTCAGGGCCTGGCGCCTTCCTGGTGTTGACGCCCCTCAGATGTCTCCTGACAGCGTCCTCAGAGATTAGCACATTCTCTAGTCTTGAGGCGATGAGTTGGGGGAGGGTGGGCGGCTGCCTGTCTGGCTCCTGGGTTGTCATCTTTTGACTGAAGTGACAGGCCAGCAGGTCAGCCTTTTCCCGGCTGGTGATGGCCAGGTCTCCGTCAGGTTTCCTCAGGGGCGGATACGTTCCTGGGGGTATGCTTGCTGTTCCTTCACCAGCCCCACCACTGTTTCAGGTCGGTTTGGTTAGAGGACAGCTTTCTCCTCCTGTCGGCGTCCCACCTTTCTTTTGCCCACTTTGCTGTCCTCGTCATATTTTGCACGCTCGTCAGTGTTGGGCCTAATTTTCCTGCGTAGGGTGTCTATTAAATCTTGTCCAAGCCTTGTATTTCCTTTCGGATGCAATACGGCACCTGTATCAGAACCAAGGATGGTCTTATGGGCTGGAAGAGTAGGTGCGGTGGGGACGTGTTGCTGCTGGACGGTATTGAGGACAGTGGTGAGGGCGGAGACGTCATGTTGTGGGTCACCGTTAAGGACTGTGCCCCAAGCAGTCGCTGCCAGGGCCTGCCTTGCAGCCGTCCAGTCCGCGCGGTCCCATAGCCAGATGACTCGCTGGTGTTCCTCTTCACGCACTGGGGCCAGGCTGATGGTGGTAAGTACGGCGTTGTGGTCGGAACTGCCCACGCGGTCTACTGGCAGCACAGCACGCAGTCACTTGGCAGGTCTGTGAGCAAAGGGTCCAGGGATCCTCCACGCTGATGTGTCTGGAAGTCGACATGGTTATGCAATCCACGCACCGCTGTGAGCTCGGTGAAGGCCCTCGCCACCAGGTGTTGATTTAGGTCGCCCACAACCATCGCGTACTGACAGCTGTGGGCAGCCATAAGGTCGTCCAGGTGCTCTGTGAGGTAGGTGAGGGGGGCGCTGCCTTGCCACTGTGGCCGGTACATGGCACAGAGTAGCAGAGCGCTCCTGTCCTCGAGAATGATGCGGAGGAACATCATCTCCATTTCCAGGGAGTGTCTGTGGTGAGGCGTCCATCTGCAGGCCGTTTCGGTGGCAAACAGCAATGCCTCCCCCCTGTCCTGTGTGGCGGTCTCGTCTGGCCCAGTGCGAGTACCCGGGGATCTTATCACAGGTGGTGGCACATGTGTCGTCCAGGAAGGTCTCCACTGTCACCACTATGTCGATGTGGTGCCTGAGGACGAAGGCGTGTGTCAGCTCCCCGATGTTGGTCCTAAAGCCTCGTACGTTGGCGGACAGAATCTTGAGGCCGCTGGTGTCCGTATCGCCTTATCGGATCAGCGGAAGGGAGTGTGCGGGGGATGAGGCCAGGATGGGTAGGGCGGGGCGTGCACCGCTTGCTGGTAGGGAGCAGGCTGGGTGATGGGTGGCTGGTGTTCAGACAGGATTGCTCGAAGCAGTCGTTCCTGTCTGATGTCGGCGGCTCGAGCGTAACACTCGTCATCGGTGTGTCCTCGCCGCTGGCAGTACGCACACTCAAGACTTCGCTTTGCTTCTGCCTGCCTCTTGCGACACTGGTCAGCGAGGTGCCCACGTCGGCCACAGAAGTCGCAGATGGTCTCAGAGCAGTGATTAACTGTGTGGCCGCGCTGACGGCACCTGCCACAGAAGGGTGGTGAGGCCTGAGTCCAGAGGGGTTGGGGGCGATGGTGTGTGTGCCGTGGTGTGTCTCCGCGTCCTCGGTTGTAGTGGTGATGGTGGCGGGGAGGACGGGAGGGGGTAGGAGGAGTGGATCGGCTGGGAGAGGGGGGGTTTCTGTTTCTGACAGAGGGCGGGGGGGTCTGTGTGGCCTGGGTGGGTTGGCCCGGCCGGCGGCGAGGGGGTGGGGCTGTCTCGGCGTCTTCTGGGGGGTCGTGAGTCACCTTCCTCAGTGCTCTAGGCTTCCCTGATTCCCACCAGCCGCGCCACCTGGGGTGGGAGGAGCACACCTCCTGCCAGTCCTGGTCAATTTTACTTGGCAGGGCACTTGTGGCTTGTGTGGTGGGGGGAGGGATGGGGGTTTCCTGTTCAGCTTGTGCCAGGGAGTCCATGGAGCTGACGGTTTCAACCAAGGCTTCTCTTTGTTTCCTCGTTCTTTCACTCCGCGCCCGATATGTCTCCACAATGCACTTAAGGCCGTGTACCTCATTCCTTAGTCGGAGAATGATGTCAACAAGGCCTTCAGGCGGGTTGGAGAAGATCCTCCCTGACGGCGCTGTCCTCCGTTTCAATTGGTGGTTGTGGGGCGAGCGGGTCGGGCTGGGGGGCTGCTGGCGTGCTGGGCGGTGTATCTTCAGCGGCCGCGTAGGTGACGGGGTGAGGAATGCCGGCTGCTCGCCTCAGTCCCTCAGTCGTGGAGCAGCAGAAAGGGCCTTCATTGAAGCAGTCTGCGCAGGCCAGGTTTGGACAGTCTGGCTGGCTGCAGGCCGTGGAGGGCTTCACACGGACAGAGTAGCTGCACACACAGCAATATTTTGCCCCAGGATAGCCTGACTGTCCTGCCCAGGCAATTTGCTGATGCTGGTGGGGGGCCTCAGTGAGAGTGAGGGAGGCCATGATGGTGGTGTGGGTCGATGCGCACGAGAGGTCAGGTCAGGGTGGGATGGGGGTGTCTCTAATCTCGCCTTGGAATGCGAGGGGCGGGCGCGGCCTGTTTCCGAGGGGCCCTGTCCCAGGGGATTTACAGCTCTGGGCGAGGTGAGGTCAGCGTGTTTCGTGGAGTTGCCTCTCACTGTTCACTATTTTGTAGTTTTTTCCACACACGCTTGAACACTTTGATAGAAAGAATGTTTCACAGATCTCGGAAGCTAATTTTTTCGCTCGTTGGTGGTCGTTCTTGCGCCACTAAACACTTCACTGTCCACAGGCTCCGTCCCGCGTGAGGGCAATGGAGCACAGAGGGGCGAGTTTCCAAGGTTGTGTAAGGGCACACACACACACACAGTACTTCCTGTGCGCTACTTGTCCACTGCACAGCTCCCAGGAAGCGATGGTAATCCCAACGTGTTGAGGATAAGAAGAAATATCGTTCTGCTTCCACACAGTGTCCAATATCACGGAGCTTTTCAGAGAGTGAGCTGACCCAACTGCGTCTCTCTCTCTCTCTCTCTCTCTCTCTCTCTCTCTCTCTCTCTCTCTCTCTCTCTCTCTCTCTCTCTCTCTCTCTCTCTCTCTCTCTCTCTCTCTCTCTCTCTCTCTCTCTCTCTCTCTCTCTCTCTCTCTCTCTCTCTCTCTCTCTCTCTCTCTCTCTCTCTCTCTCTCTCTCTCTCTCTCTCTCTCTCTCTCTCTCTCTCTCTCTCTCTCTCTCTCTCTCTCTCTCTCTCTCTCTCTCTCTCTCTCTCTCTCTCTCTCTCTCTCTCTCTCTCTCTCTCTCTCTCTCTCTCTCTCTCTCTCTCTCTCTCTCTCTCTCTCTCTCTCTCTCTCTCTCTCTCTCTCTCTCTCTCTCTCTCTCTCTCTCTCTCTCTCTCTCTCTCTCTCTCTCTCTCTCTCTCTCTCTCTCTCTCTCTCTCTCTCTCTCTCTCTCTCTCTCTCTCTCTCTCTCTCTCTCTCTCTCTCTCTCTCTCTCTCTCTCTCTCTCTCTCTCTCTCTCTCTCTCTCTCTCTCTCTCTCTCTCTCTCTCTCTCTCTCTCTCTCTCTCTCTCTCTCTCTCTCTCTCTCTCTCTCTCTCTCTCTCTCTCTCTCTCTCTCTCTTTTCCGCCACCCGTCAGCTTTAACTCCGCGGAAAGAACTAATTATTTCACAACAGTTAATTAAAACACGAATCCATGTCTACTTTATACGGCTGTATAAATAAGTGGGTATACCGTTAGAACATTCGTGAATACATAAAACACTTACTTAAACACTACTATCACCACCACCACCACCACCACTACTACTACTACTACCACCACCACCACCACCACCACAACAACAACAACAACAACAACAACATTACCTTGGCGTGTAGTCGAGGAAGCTGAGCCCCGAGCGGACCTGTCTGTACTCGATGCCGCTCCACCTCCACCGTGTCCAGCGTGTTGTTGAAGTACCGGGTGAAGCGAAGGGCTTGGCGTCCACCCGGCAGGTCAGGCCTCGCCCTCCGCCACCACCACGCTCTGAGGTCCGTCCACGCACACTGGCAGGTCTGGAAGGGCGGGGGAGGCGTCAGGAGAGAGGAAGGTAGAGATGGAAGCGGATGGAGCAGATGAAGAGGCTTTGAGACTCCTTGGCGTATACTGTTAGGTCTGAAAGGGCGGGGGAGGCGTAAGAAGAGGGCTGGATAGATATGATACCAGATAGGGCGAGGAATGAAGAAGCTCTGAGACTCCTTGGCGTATACTGTTAGGTCTGAAAGGCGGGGGATGTGTCAGGAGAGAGGAAGGTAGAGATGGACGCGGATGGAGCAGGAGATGAAGAGGCTTTGAGACTCCTTGGCGTATACTGTTAGGTCTGGAAGGGCGGGGGATGCGTCAGGAGAGAGGAAGGTAGAGATGGACGCGGATGGAACAGGAGATGAAGAGGCTTTGAGACTCCTTGGCGTATACTGTTAGGTCTGGAAGGGCGGGGGAGGCGTAAGGAGAGGGCTGGATAGATATGATACCAGATAGGGCGAGGAATGAAGAAGCTCTGGGACTCCTTGGCGTATACTGTTAGGTCTGAAAGGGCGGGGGAGGCGTAAGGAGAGGGCTGGATAGATATGATACCAGATAGGGCGAGGAATGAAGAAGCTCTGAGACTTCTTGGCGTATAGTGTTAGGTCTGTAGGGGCGGGGGAGGCGTAAGGAGAGGGCTGGATAGATATGATACCAGATAGGGCGAGGAATGAAGAAGCTCTGAGACTCCTTGGCGTATACTGTTAGGTCTGTAGGGGCGGGGGAGGCGTAAGGAGAGGGCTGGATAGATATGATACCAGATAGGGCGAGGAATGAAGAAGCTCTGAGACTTCTTGGCGTATACTGTTAGGTCTGCAGGGGCGGGGGAGGCGTAAGGAGAGGGCTGGATATATATGATACCAGATAGGGCGAGGAAAAACTCTTGCAGAGCAGGCGTAAACACAGGTGGATATATATGATAAGATAATAGCCGTGTAGACACCATGAATTATGATGAGTGAGGTTAGGTTACGCTACGCAAGGCTTATCATTATATTATTATTATTATTATTATTATTATTATTATTATTATTATTATTATTATTATTATTATTATTATTATTATTATTATTATTATTATTATTTAACGCTGGGTAATTGTTAGTGGCGTAAAAGTACAAATTATGCTTAGTTAGGTTAAGTTAGGCAAGTCTTCTTCTTCTTCGTCTTCTTCTTCTTATTATTATTATTGTTATTATTATTATTATTATTGTTATTATTATTATTATTATTATTATTATTATTATTATTATTATTATTATTATTATTATTATTATTATTATTATTATTATTATTATCATTTAACACCAGGTAATTTGTAGTGGCGGAAAAGTACAAATTATGCTTAGTTAGGTTAGGTTAGGCAAGTCTTCTTCTTCTTCTTATTATTATTATTATTATTATTGTTATTGTTATTATTATTATTATTATTATTATTATTATTATTATTATTATTATTATTATTATTATTATTATTATTATTATTATTATTATTATTATCATTTAACACCAGGTAATTTGTAGTGGCGGAAAAGTACGAGGTTACGTTCTGCAAGTCTTTTTCTTCTTCTTCTTCTTCTTCTTCTTCTTCTTCTTATTATTATTATTATTATTATTATTATTATTATTATTATTATTATTATTATTATTATTATTATTATTATTATTATTATTATTATTATTATTATTATTATTATTATTATTATCATTTAACACCAGGTAATTTGTAGTGGCGGAAAAGTACGAGGTTACGTTCTGCAAGTCTTTTTCTTCTTCTTCTTCTTCTTCTTCTTCTTCTTCTTCTTCTTCTTCTTCTTCTTCTTCTTCTTCTTCTTATTATTATTATTATTATTATTATTATTATTATTATTATTATTATTATTATTATTATTATTATTATTATTATTATCATTTAACACTGGGTAATTGGCAGTGACGGAAAAGTATGCTTAGCTGGGTTAGGTTACGCAAGTTTTCTTCTTCTTTTTATTATCATTTAACACGGAATAATTGGAAGTGGCGGAAAGGTACAACTTATGCTTAGTTAGGGCATTGCACTGGTTAAAATTACACTGCTTTCTTTCCCTTTGATTATTTTCCTATAAACACTTCACTGTTTATTTCCCGATCCCTACATTTATCTAACCTTTATTTACACCTTTCTATTGCATTCGCATTAACTAAACCACAAGGCTGGGTTAGATTAGATTGTGTTCTTATTCCAATTTATTACTAACTAATCATTTTTTCCCCTATTTTTCTAGGTATTTCTTTCATTAACTTCTATGCTCGTCTTTTTGGTACTTTTCTTATTCCAATCTGTAACTAACTAATCTATTCTTTGATCCTTATTTTTCTAGTTATTTCTTTTATTAACCTTTGTGCTCGTATTTTTAGTGCTTTTTTTATTCCGAGTTATAACTAACTAATCTTTTATTCGTTCCTTATATTTTCTAGTTATTTCTTTTAATTAACTTTTATGCTTGTCTTTTTTAGTGCTTTTCCTATTCCAGTCTATAACTAACTAATCTATTTTTCTTTCCTTATATTTTCTAGTTATTTATTTTTATTAACTTGTGTGCTCGTCTTTTTGGTACTTTTCTTATTCCAATTTATAATTAACTAACCTATTCTTTCCTTATTTGGTATTTGTTTTTATTATTTATGTGCTTGTATTTTTGGTGCTTTTCTTATTCCAATTTATAACTAACTCATCTATTCTTCCCTTATTTTTCCAGGTATTTCTTTTCATTAACTTCTTTTCCTGTCTTTTTGGTACTTTTCTTATTCCAATTTATAACTAAGTAATCTATTCTTCGTTCCTTATATTTTCTAGTCATTTCTTTTTATTAACTTGTATGCCTGTCTTTCTGGTGGTGTTCTTATTGCAATCTATAACTAACTAATCTTATTCTTCGTTCCTTAAAATTTTCAGGTATTTATCTATTAATTTGCATGCTGTCTTGTTTGTGCTTTTCTTATTCCAATGTATAACTAACTAATCTATTCTGGGTTCCTTGTTTTTCTATTCTTTTTTATTTTATTTACTTCTATGCCTATCTTTTTTAGTGCTTTTCTTATTCCAATTTATAACTAACTAATCAATTTTTCTTTCCTTATATTTTCTAGTTATTTCTTTTCATTAACTTCTATGCTCGTCTTTTTGGTGCTTTTCTTATTCCAATTTATAAGTAAAGAATCTATTCTTCTTTCCATATTTTTCTATTTATTTCTTTTTATTAACTTCTATGCTCGTCTTTTTGGTACTTTTCTTTATCCCAATCTATAACTAACTAATCTATTCTTCGCTCCTTATTTTTCTACTTATTTCTTTTCATTAACTTGTATACTTAGGTTTTTTTTTTTGGTGCTTTTCTTATTCCATTTATAAGTAACTAATTTATTCGTCTTTCCATATTTTTCTATTTACTTCTTTTCATTAACTTCTATGCTCATTTTTTTATTTCTTTTCTTTATTTCAATCTATAACTAACTAATCTATTCTTCGTTCCTTATTTTCTAGTTTTTTTTTATTTATTAACCTCAGTGCTCGTCTTTTTAGTGCTGTTCTTATTCCAATCTATAACTAACTAATCTATTCTTCGTTCCTTATTTTTCTAGTTATATCTTTTCATTAACTTCTATACTCGTCTTTTTGGTGTTTTTCTTATTTCAGTCTATAACTAAGAAATCTATTCTTTCCTTATTTTTTTAGGTATTTCTTTTCATTAACCCCTATGCTTGTCTTTTTGGTACTTTTGTTATTCCAATCTATAACTAACTAATCTATTCTTCGTTCCTTATATTTTCTAGTCATTTCTTTTTATTAACTTGTATGCTGTCTTTTTGGTGCTTTTCTTATCCAATCTATAACTAACTTATCTAATTTTCTTTCATTATATTTTCTAGTTATTTATTTTCATTAACTTGTATGTTTGTCTATTTTGGTGCTTTTTTTTTCCAATCTATAAATAACTAATCTATGCTTTCCATATTTTTTCAGATATTTCTCCTTATTAATTCGTATGCTCGTCTTTGGGGTACTTTTCTTATTCCAATCGATAACTAACTAGTCTATTCTTTCCTTATATTTTCTAGTTATTGCATTTCATTAACTTCTATGCTCATTTTTTTGGTTCTTTTCTTATTCCAATTTATAACTAACTAATCTATTCTTCGTTCCTTATATTTTCTAGCTATTTCTTTTTATTAACTTGAATGCTTGTCATTTTTGGTGCTTTTCTTATTCCAATCTATAACTAACTAATCTATTTTTCTTTCCTTATATATTCTAGTTATTTCTTTTCATTAACCTCTATGCCTGTCTTTTTGGTACTTTTCTTATTCCAATCTATAACTAACTAATCTATTTTTCTTTCTTTATGTTTTCTAATTATTTTTTTTCATTAACTTGTATGCTTGTCTTTTTCGGTTCTTTTCTTATTCCAATCTATAACAAATTAATCTATTTTTCTTTCCTAATAGTTTCTAGTTATTTCTTTTCTTAACATCTATGCTTGTCTTTTTTGGTTCTTTTCTTATTCCAATTTATAACTAACTAATCTATTCTTCGTTCCTTATATTTTCTAGCTATTTCTTTTATAGCAGATGCTTGTCATTTTTGGTGCTTTTCTTATTCCAATCTATAGCTAACTAATCTATTTTTCTTTCCCTATATATTCTAGTTATTTCTTTTCATTAACTTTTATGCCTGTCTTTTTGGTACTTTTCTTATTCCATTCTATAACTAACTAATCTATTTTTCTTTCCTTATATTTTCTAGTTTTTTTTCTTCATTAACTTCTATGCTTTTCTTTTTTAGTGCTTTTCTTATTCCAATTTATAAGTAACTAATCTATTCTTCGTTCCTTATTTCCGAGATATCTCTTTTATTAACTTCTATGATTGTCTTTTTTAGTACTTTTCTGATTCCAGTCTATAACAAACTAATATATTTCTCTTTCCTTGTATTTTTCTAGTTATTTCTTTTTATTAATTTCTATGCTTGTCTTTTTGGTGCTGTTTTTACTCCAATCTATAACTAACTAATCTATTTTTCGTTCCTTATATTTTCTAGTCATTTCTTTTTATTAACTTCTATGCCTGTCTTTTTGGTGCTGTTCTTATTGCAATCTATAAATATCTAATCTATTCTTCATTCCTTATTTTTCTATTTATTTATTTGCACTAACTTGTATGCGTGTCTTTTTTTGGTGCTTTTTCTTATTCCCATTTATAAATAAATAATCTATTCTTTCCTTATTTTTCAAGATAATTTCTTTTTATTAATTTGTATGCTCGTCTTTTGGGTACTTTTCTTATTCCAATCAATAACTAACTAATGTATTTTTCTTTCCTTGTATTTTCTAGTTATTTCTTTTCATTAACTTCTATGCTCGTCTTTATTCGGTTCTTTTCTTATACTAATTCATAACTAACTAATCTATTCTTCGTTCCTTATTTTCGAAGTATTTCTTTTATTAACTTCTATGCTTGTTTTCTATAGTGCTTTTCTTATTCCAATTGATAACTAACTAATCTGTTTTTCTTTCCTTATATTTTTCTAGTTATTTCTTTTCATTAACTAGTATGCTTGTCTTTTTAGGTGCTTTTTTTTATTACAATTCATAACTAACAAATCTATTCTTCTTTCCATATTTTTCTATTTAGTTCTTTTCATTAACTTCTGTGCTCGTTTTTTTAGTACTTTCCTTACTCCAATCTATAACTAGTTAATCCATCCTTCGTTCCTCATATTTTCAAGGTATTTCTTTTTATTAACTTGTATGCTGTCCTTTTTGTGCTTTTCTTATTCCAATCTATAACTAACTAATTTATTCTTCTTTCCTTATTTTCCCAAGTATTTCTTTTTATTAACTTCAATGCTCGTGTTTTTGGTACTTTTCTTATTCCAATCTATAACTAAGTATTATATCCTTCGTTCCTTATTTTTTTTAGTTATTTCTTTTATTAACTTGTATGCTCGTCTTTTTGGTGCTTTTCTTATTCCAGACTATAACTAACTAATCTATTCTTCATTTCTTATATTTCCCAGGTATTTTTTTTTATTAATTTGTATGCTGTCTTTTTTGTGCTTTTCTTATTCCAACCTATAACTAACTAATCTATTCTTCGTTCTTTATATTTTTTAGTTATTTCTTTTCATTAACTTTTATGCTTATCTTTTTGGGGGCTTTTCTTATTCCAGTCTATAACTAACTAATCTATCCTTCGTTCCTTATTTTTCAAGTTATTTCTTTTTATTAACTTGTATGCTTGTCTTCTTTAGGGCTTTTCTTATTCCAATTTATAACTAATGAATCTATTCTTTCCTTATTTTCCCAGGTATTTATTTTCATTAACTTCAATGTTAGTCTTTTTGGGTTCGCATGCCACCCCCGCCACCGGCTCCTACTTTCCCTCGCATGCCACCCCCGCCACCGGCTCCTACTTTCCATCGCATGCCACCCCCGCCACCGGCTCCTACTTTCCCTCGCATGCCACCCCCGCCACCGGCTCCTACTTTCCCTCGCATGCCACCCCCGCCACCGGCTCCTACTTTCCCTCGCATGCCACCCCCGCCACCGGCTCCTACTTTCCCTCGCATGCCACCCCCGCCACTGGCTCCTACTTTCCTCAGACCACCTTGCCACCCCACACTGGCTCCTACTTTCCCTCAGACACCCCCGCCACCTCCTCCTACTTTTCCTCGCATGCCACCCCCGCCACCGGCTCCTACTTTCCCTCGCATGCCAACCCCACCACCACTGGCTCCCATTTTCCTCGCATGCCACCCTGCCACCACCTCCTATTTTCCCTCGCACGCCACCCCACCACTGGCTCCTACTTTCCCTCACGCCACCCCTGCCACTGGCTCCTACTTTCCCTCGCACGCCACCCTCACCACTGGCTCCTACTTTCCCTCGCACGCCACCCCCGCCACCGGCTCCTACTTTCCCTCGCATGCCACCCCCGCCACCGCCTCCTCCTTTCCCTCGCATGCCACCCCCGCCACCGCCTCCTACTTTCCCTCGCATGCCACCCCCGCCACCGCCTCCTACTTTCCCTCGCACGCCACCCCGCCAATGGCTCCTACTTTCCTTCGCACCCCACCTGCCACTGGCTCCTACTTTCCTCGCACCCCTGCCACCACCGCTACTTTCCCTGACCCACCCACTCCTCCCACTTTCCATCGCCACACCCCTGCCACTGGCTCCCACTTTCCTCACGCCACCCCGCCACTGGCTCCTACTTTCCCTCGCACGGCACCCCCGCCACCACTTCCTACTTTCCTCAGGCACCCCTGCCACCTCCTACTTTCCCTCCTTTGCACGGCACCCCCCACCACTGGCTCCTACTTTCCCTCTGCACGGCACCCCTGCCACCAGCTCCCACCTCCCTCCACTTATTGCACGGCACCCCTGCCACTGGCTCCCACTTTCCCTCACGCCACCCCTGCCACCTCCTACTTTCTGCATGCCACCCCTGCCACTGCCTCCCACTGTCCCTCGAAAGTCACCCCGCCACCACTTCCTCCTGTCATTCGCACGCCACCCCTGCCACCACTTCCTCCTGTCATTCGCATCGCCACCCTGCCACCACCTCCTCCTGTCATCTGCACGCCACCCTGCCACCACCTCCTCCTGTCATTCGCACGCCACCCCTGCCACCACCTCCTACTGCCCCTCGCACGCCCCCCCCGCCACCACCTCCACCTGTCAGGCGCACGCCACCCCCGCCAGCCCCTCCTCCTGTCCCTCGAAAGTCACCCCTGCCACCACCTCCTCCTGTCATCTGCACGCCACCCCTGCCACCACCTCCTACTGTCCCTCGAAAGTCACCCCTGCCACCACTTCCTCCTGTCATCTGCATCGCCACCTCTGCCACCACCTCCTACTGTCCCTCGAAAGTCACCCCCGCCACCACGTCCTCCTGTCATTCGCACGCCACCCCCGCCACCACCTCCTCCTGTCATTCACACGCCACCCCCGCCACCACCTCCTCCTGTCATTCACACGCCACCCTGCCACCACCTCCTCCTGTCATTCTGCGCCACCTGCCACCACCTCCTCCTGTCATGTATCACGCCCCTGCCACCACCTCCTCCTGTCATTCGCACGCCACCCCCGACACCACCTCCTCCTGTCATTCGCACGCCACCCCCGCCACCGCCTCCTACTGTCCCTCGAAAGTCACCCCCGCCACCACCTCCTCCTGTCATTCGCACGCCACCCCCCGCCACCACCTCCTCCGGTCATCTGCACGCCACCCCCGCCACCACCTCCTCCTGTCATTCTGCACGCCACCCTGCCACCACCTCCTCCTGTCATTCTCACGCCACCCCCACCACCACCTCCTCCTGTCATTCGCATCGCCACCCCGCCACCACCTCCTCCTGTCATTCGCATCGCCACCCCGCCACCACCTCCTCCTGTCATCTGCACGCCACCCCTGCCACCACCTCCTCCTGTCATCTGCACGCCACCCCTGCCACCACCTCCTCTGTCATTCTGCACGCCACCCCCGCCACCACGTCCGCCTGTCATTCGCACGCGACCCCCGCCACCACCTCCTCCTCCTGTCATTCACGCCACCCCCGCCACCACTTCCTCCTGTCATTCGCACGCCACCCCCGCCACCACCTCCTCCAGTCATCTGCACGCCACCCCGCCACCACTTCCTCCTGTCATTCGCACGCCACCCTGCCACCACTTCCTCCCTGTCATCTGCACGCCACCCGCCACCACTTCCTCCTGTCATTCGCACGCCACCCTGCCACCACTCCTCCTGTCATTCGCACGTCACCCCCTGCCACCACCTCCTCCTGTCATTCGCACGCCACCCCGCCACCACCCCTGCCACCACTTCCTCCTGTCATTCGCACGCCACCCCCGCCACCACCTCCTCCTGTCATTCGCACGCCACCCCCGCCATCACTTCCTCCTGTCCCTCATACGCCAACCCCGCCACCGCCTCCTTCTGTTCCTCGAACGTCACCCACTGCCACCACCTCCTCCTGTCCCTCCCACGCCACCCCCGCTACCGCCTCCTCCTGTCACTCGAACGCCACCCTGCCACCACCTCCTCCTGTCCCTCCCACGCCACCCTGCCACCACCTCCTCCTGTCCCTCCCACGCCACCGCCACCACCTCCTCCTGTCATCTGCACGCCACCCCTGCCACCACTGCCTCCTGTCCCTCCCACGCCACCCACGCCACCGCCTCCTTCCTGTTTCCTCGCATCGCCACCCCTGCCACCGCCTCCCCTGTCCCTCGCACGCCACCCTGCCACCGCCTCCTTCTGTCCCTCCTACGCCACCCCTGCCACTGCCTCCTACTGTCCCTCGAACGTCAACCCTGCCACCACTTCCTCCTGTCCCTCGCATCGCAACCCCTGCCACCGCCTCCTCTGTCCTCGCACGCCAACCCTGCCACTGCCTCCTCACTGTCCTCGCACGTCACCCCTGCCACTGCTTCCTCTGTCCCACGTCACCCCGCCACCGCCTCATCCTGTCCCTTCTGCACGCCACCTTCGCCACTGCCTCCTCCTGTCCCTCGAACGCCACCCCTGCCACCGCCTCCTCCTGTCCTCGCACGCCACCCCTGCCACCGCCTCCTCCTGTCATCTGCACGCCACCCTGCCACTGCTCCTCCTGTCCCTCGCACGCCACCCCTGCCACCGCCTCTTACTGTCCCTGAACGACACCCCTGCCACCACTCCTCCTGTCATTCGCTTCGCCACCCCTGCCACCACCTCCTCCTGTCCCTCGCGCCACTCCATGCCACCGCTCTCCCACTGTCCTTCGCACGACACCCCTGCCACCGCCTCTCTTGTCCCTCGCATGCCAACCCTGCCACCACCTCCTACTGTCCCTCGAAACACCCCACCACTGCCTCCTGTTCTTCGCAACCCCTGCCACCGCCTCCTCCTTCTCTTCGCACGCCACCCCTGCCACTGCCTCCCTCCTGTCCCTCCACCTCCACCCTGCCACCTTTCTCCTGTCATCTGCACGACACCCCACACTGCCTCCTCCTGTCCCTGCACGCCACCCCTGCCACCGCCTCCTCCCTCCTTCTGCACTGCCACCCCCACCACCACCTCCTACTGTCCCTCGCACGCCACCCCGCCACTGCCTCCCACTTTCCCTCGCACGCCACCCCTGCCACCTGCCTCCTCCTCTTTCGCACGCCACCCCGCCACCACCTCTCCTGTCCTTCTGCACGCCACCCCTGCCACCACATCCTCCTCTTCTCGCACGCCACCCCTGCCACCGCCACCCTCCTGTCTTTCCTGCACGCCCCTGCCACCACCTCCTCCTGTCATCTGCACGCCACCCCACCACCGCCTCCTCCTGTCCCTAGCACGTCACCCCCACCACCGCCTCCTCCTGTCCTTCGCACGCCACCCTGCCACCACCTCCTCCTGTCCCTCGCACGTCAACCCCTGCCACCACCTCCTCCTGTCTCTCACACGCCACCCCTGCCACTGGCTCCTGTCCCTCGCACGCCACCCCTGCCACCACCTCCTCCTTCTTTCGCATTGCCACCCCATCGCCTCCTGTCTTTCGAAAGTCACCCCCGCCACCGCCTCCCCTCCTTCTTTCGCACGCCACCCTGCCACCACATCGCCCTGTCTTCGCACGCCACCCCCTGCCACCACGTCTCCTCTTTCCCTCGCACGCCACCCTGCCACCACTCCTCCTGTCTTTCGCACGCCACCCCTGCCACCAGCTCCTACTTTCCCTCGTCACCTGCCACCACCCTCCTCCTTTCATCTCGCACGCCACCCCTGCCACCACCTCCCACTGTCCCTCGAGTCACCCCTGCCACCAGCTCGCCCTTTCCTCGCACGCCACCCCTGCCACCACCTCCTACTTTCCCTCGCAGGCCACCCCCGCCACCGGGTCCTACTTTCCTCGCACCACCCTGCCACCGCCTCCTACTTCTTTCCTCGAAAGTCACCCTGCCACCGGTTCCTACTTTCCCTCGCATGCCACCCCACCCACTCTCCTCTCCCTGTCATTCTGCACGCCACCCCTGCCACCACCTCCTCCTGTCTGCATCGCCACCCTGCCACCGCCTCCCACTGTCTCTCATGCCACCCCTGCCACCACTTCCTCCTTTCCTTCGCACGCCACCCCTGCCACCACTCCTACTGTCTGCACGCCACCCCCACACCACCTCCTCCTGTCCTCACACGTCACCCCTGCCACCACCTCTCCTGTCCTCGCATGCCCCCCCACCACTGCCTCCTGTCCCTCGCGCGCCACCCCTGCCACTGCCTCCTGTCCATCAACCAAGTCACCCTGCCACCACCTCCTCCTGTCATCTTCACGCCACCCCTGCCACACTGCCACCGCTCCTACTTTCCTCGAACTCCACCCTGCCACCGCACCTCCTGTCCTTCGCACGACACACCGCCACCACCTCCTCCTCTCATTCGCACGCCACCCCTGCCACCACTCCTCCTGTCCCTCGCCACACCTGCCACCACCTCCTCCTGTCATCTGCACGACCCGGCCACCGCCTCCTCCTGTCCCTCGAAAGTCACCTCCGCCACTGCCTCCCTCTGTCTTTCGCATCGCCACCCCTGCCACCATCCTCCTGTCATCTCGCACGCCACCCCGCCACCACCTCCTCCTGTCATTCGCACGCCACCCCGCCACCACCTCCTCCACTGTCCATCGCACACCCCCTGCCACACCTCCTCCTGTCATTCTTTGCATCGCCACCCGCATCGCCCTGTCTTCGCACTACTTCCCCGCCGCATCGCCCCTGTCTCTGCATCGCCACCCCTGCCACCATCGCCTGTCTTTCCTCCTGTCATTCCCGCCACCCCTCGCCCTGTCTTTCGCACGCCACCTGCCACCGCATCACCCTGCTGCGCCACCCCGCCACCGCATCTCCTGTCTTTCGCATCGCCACCCCGCCACCACTTCCTCCTGCCACCTGTCTTTCGCACGATACCCCCGCCACCATCGCCCACCATCGCCAGCACGCACCCCTGCCACCGCATCCCTACTGTCTTTCGCACGCTACCCCTGCCACCGCCTCCCCGTCATTCAGAAGGGCACACCCCTGCCACCACCTCCTCCTTTCTTTCGCACGACACCACTGCCACCACCTCCCCTGTCTTTCGCACGTCACCCTGCCACCGCATCCGCCACGTCACCCCTGCCACCGCATCTCTCCCTGTCTTCTGCATGCCACCGCATCGCCTGCCACCACCTCCTCCGTCGCCCTGTCTGCACGCCACCCTGCCACCACTCCTCCTGTCTTTCGCACGCCACCCTGCCACCACCCCTGCCGCATCGCCCTGTTTCACGCCGCCACCACCACCGCATCGCCCACATCTGCGCCACCCCGCAACCATCTCCGCCCACATCTTTCGCACGCGCCACCCTACCACCTCCTCCTGTCATTGCACGCCACCCCTGCCACCCCCACATCGCCCCCAGCTTTCACGCGGCCACCTTCGACACCTCGCTCCTGTCTTTCGCACGCCACCCCTGCCACCATCTCCCTGTCCCATGCCACGTCGCCCTCTTTCGCACGCCACCCCCCACCACTTCCTCCTGTCTGCACACGCCACCCCTGCCACCACCTCCTCCTGTCTTCTGCACGCCACCCCTGCCACCACCTCCTCCTGTCTCGCACGCCACCCCTGCCACTGCCTCCTTCTGTCTTCGCACGCCACCCTGCCACCGCTCTCCTACTGTCCCTCGCACGACACCCCGCCACCCGCCTCCTCCTATCTTCGCACGACACCCCGCCACCGCATCCTCCTGTCTTTCGCATCACACCCCCGCCCAGCACCTCTTAATGCCAACCTGACTCACAACCCCACCTGTGAGATATCAATGTATTATTATTGTATCTACGAGTAGGCATACAATTGTCGTCATTTTCCCGACAGATAGATCACGCCACGCCGCAAAGGTGTCGTCCCGTCCGGTATTTACCGTCTCGGTTTTGTATGCCAGCACTCCCGATGGTGCGTGGAAGGTCTGCTGACATACGTGACCAATTGTAACCATTATTTTCCAACCTGTAAATCGCCGCACTCCCTCGAAAGCCACCCCTGCCACAACGACAATCGCTCTCGCTCCGTCGCTGCCCATACAAGGCTACGGTATAATTCGCCTTAAAGGCTTCCTCCTGTCCCCTGCATGCCACCCCCGCCACTGCCTCCCTCCTGTCATTCTGCACGCCACCCCGCCACCGCCTCCTCCTGTCCTCGCCAGAATCGAACCCCTGCCACCACTCCTCCTGTCTTTCGCCACCCCTGCCACCACCCTCCTGTCCCTCGCACGTCACCGCCACCAGCCTCCCCTCCCTCCAGTCATTCGGCACCCCTGCCACTGCCTCCTCCTTCTGTCTTCGCACGCCACCACTGCCACCGCCTCCACTGTCCTCAGACGCCACCCCCGCCACCGTACTCCCACTGTCCCTTCGCGCCACCCCCGCCACCGCTTCCTCCTGTCATCTGCACGCCACCTCTGCCACCCTTCCTCCTGTATTTCGCACGCCACCCGCCACCTCCTGTCATTCGCACGCCACCCCCTGCCACCACTCTCCTGTCCCTCGCGTCACACCCCCTGCCACCACCTCCCACTGTCTTTCACGCCACCCCTGCCACCACCTCCTCCTCCTCCTGTCCCTCTCACGCTTCACCCCTGCCACGCCTCCTCCTGTCATTCGCACGCCACCCCGGCCACCAGATCCCACTGTCCCCTGTTGTCATACGACTTTAACACCCCCTGCCACCTCCTCCTGTCATTCGCACGCCACCCGCCACCACCTCCTCCTGTTTCGCACGCCACCCCGCCACCACCTCCTGTCATTCACGCACCCCCACTCACTGCCACCACCTCCTCCTGTCTCGCACGACACCCCTGGGCCACCACTGCCTCGCTCCTGTCTCGCCACCCCCTGCCACCGCCTCCTCCTGTCATCTGCACGCCACCCTGCCACCGCCTCCTCGTGTCCCTCGCACGCCACCCCCCCCACTGCCTCCTCCTGTCATTCGCAAGCCACCCTGCCACCACCTCCTCCTGTCCTTCACGACACCCCTGCCACCACCTCCTCCTGTCATCGCACGCCACCCTGCCACTTCCTCCTCAGACACACCTCCACACTCATTCGCACCTCAGATGCCACCCTCCACCACCCTCCTCCTGTCCTCGCACGACACCCCGCCACCACCTCCTCCTGTCCTTCACATCGCCACCGCCACCTCCTCCTCCTGTCATCTGCATCGCCACCTCTGGGCCACCTCCTCCTGTCATTCGCACGCCACCCCTGCCACCGCCTCCTCCTGTCTCTGCACGCCACCCCTGCCACCGCCTCCTCCTGTCATTCCCACGCCACACCCTGCCACTGCCTCCTCCTGTCATCGCACGCCACCCCTGCCACCGCCTCCTCCTGTCCCTCAAACGTCACCCTGCCACTGCCTCCTCCTGTCCTCGCACGCCACCCCTGCCACTCCCTCCTCCTTCCCCTCGCACGCCACCATTGCCACCGCCTCCTCCTGTCCCTCGCACGCCACCCCGCCACCACTTCCTCCTGTCATTCGCACGCCACCCTGCCACCACCTCCTCCTGTCCTTCGCATCACACCCCGCCACTGCCTCCTCTGTCCTTCGCACGCCACCCACGCCACTGCCTCTCCTCCTGTCATTCCCACGCCACCCCGCCACCACTTCCTCCTGTCATCTGCACGCCACCCTGCCACCGCTAATTTCTCCTCCTGTGTTTCGCACGCCACCCTTCTGCCACGCCTCCTCCTGTCCCTCGCCCCACCCTGCCACCGCCTCCTCCTGTCCTCCACAACCTGCCACCGCCTCCTCCTGTCCCTCACACGTCACCCCTGCCACAGCTCTCCTCCCATCCCTCCCACGCCACCAACGCCATCGCCTCTCACTGTCCTTCGAACGCCACCCCTGCCACTGCCTCCTCCTGTCCTCGCACGCCAACCCCGCCACCACCTCCTCCTGTGCCTCCCACGCCCCCCCCGCCACTGCCTCCTCCTTACGCCACCCTGCCACTGCCTCCTCCTGTCCCTCTCAGGCCACCCCTGCCACTGCTTTTACTCCTCTGTCCCTTCCCATTGCAACCCCTGCCACTGCTCTCCACTGTCCTCGCACGCCAACCCCTGCCACTGCTCCTCCTGTCCCTTGCACCACCCCTGCCACTGCCTCTTCCTGTCCTCTCGCACGTCACCCGCCACCGCCTCCTTCTGTCCTTCGCACACCCCTGCCACTGCCTCCTCCTGTCCCTCGCACAACCCCCCCACTGCTTCCTCCTTCCTCGCACGCCACCCCTGCCACCGCCTCCTCCTGTCCTCGCACGCCACCCCTGCCACCGCCTCCTCCTGTCCCTCGCACACCCTGCCACTGCCTCCTCCTGTCATCTCGCACGACACCCTGCCACACTCGCCTCCTGTCCCTCACGACACCCACCCACCACCTCCTCCTTCCTTCGCACGCCACCCCCACACCGCCTCCTGTCCCTCGAACATCACCCCTGCCACTTCTATACTCTGTCCTGCACGACACCTGCGCTCAGTTTCTCCTCCTGTCCTCGCACGCCATCCCTGCCACTGCCTCCTCCTGTCCCCTGCACCGCCACCCCGCCACCGCCTCCTCCTGTCCCTCGCATCCACCTCCCACCGCCTCCTCCTGTCCTTCGCATGCCACCCGCCACTGCCTCCACTTCTTCCCCACATCCTGTCCTTCCCACGGGCCACCCCTGCCACTGCCTCCTCCTGTCCCTCGCACGCCACCCCTGCCACTGCCTCCTCCTACTGTCCCTCGCACACACCTACTCACCTCCTCTTGTCCTTCGCACGCCACCCCTGCCACTGCCTCCCACTGTCCCTCGCCCAGACTGCCACTCACTGCCTCCACTCCCATTGTACTCTGTATCGCCACCCCGCCACCGCCTCCTCCTGTCACCACGCCACTGCCGCACGCCTCCTTTCGCCCACCATCTTTCGCATGCCACCCCACCACTGCCTCCTCCTGTCCTCTTCGCGCCACCCCTGCCACCGCCTCCCTGTCTTTCGCATCGCCACCCCTGCCACCGCTCCTCCTGTCCATCGCACGCCACCCCCCACACCATCTCCTCCTGTCATCTGCACGCCACCCCACTTTCACCACCTCCCATTTCCTTCATTCGTGCACGCCACCCCTGCCACCATATCCTCCTGTCATCGCGCGCCACCTCTGCCACTACCTCCTCCTGTCATCTGCACGCCACCCTGCCACCTCCTCCTGTCATCTGCATGCCACCCCACCACCTCCTCCTGTCATCTGCACGCCACCCCCGCCACCACCTCCTCCTGTCCTCGCACGCCAATCCTCCCTGCCCTTCTTTCACTTTTCCCCCACCGCCTCCTCCTGTCCCTCGCACGCCACCCCGCCATTGCCTCCTCCTGTCATCTGCACGCCACCCCTGCCACCGCCTCCTCCTGTCCTCTGCACGCCACCTCGCCACCGCCTCCTCCTGTCATTCGCGACTCCCCTGCCACCACGCGCCTCCTCCTGTCCTCGCACGCCACCCCTTAGACCACCTCCTCCTGTCATCTGCGACACCCTGCCACCACATTCCTCTGTCTTACACGACACCCAACCACTGCCTCCTCCTGTCCTTCACACGACATCCCCGCCACTGCCTCCTCCTGTCCCTCCCACGTCACCCCCCTGCCACCGCCTCCTACTGTCCTCGCACGCCACCCCTGCCACTGCCTCCTCCTTTCCTCGCACGCCACCCCCGCCACCCTCCTCACTGTCCCTCACACCACCCCTGCCACTGCCTCCTCCTGTCCCTTCGCACGCCACCTTCGCCACTGCCTCCTCCTGTCCTCGCACGACACCCCTGCCACCGCCTCCTCCTGTCCCACGCCACCCCTGCCACCGCCTCCTCCTGTCCCTCGCACGACACCCCTGCCACTGCCTCCTCCTGTCCTTCGTTGCCACCCTGCCACCTGCTCCTCCTGTCCCTCGCATGCCACCCCTGCCACCGCCTCCTCCTGTTCCTCTGAACGACACCCCTGCCACCACCTCCTCCCTCGCATCGCCACCCTGCCACCACCTTCCCTGTCCTTCGCACGCCACTCTCGCCACCACCTGCCTCCTGTCCCTCGCACGCCACCCCTGCCACTGCCTCCCTGTCCCTCGCACGTCACCTCGCCTGCCTCCTCCTGTTCCTCCCACGCCACCCCCTGCCACCGCCTCCTCTCTCCCTCGACACCCCCACCACTGCCTCCTCCTGTCCCTCGCACGCCACCCCTGCCACAACCTCCTCCTGTCGTCCTCGCACGACCACCCCTGCCACTGCCTCCTCCTGTCCCTCGCACGCCACTGCCACCACTCCTCCTGTCCTTCGCACGCCACCCCTGCCACCCTCCTCCTGTTCTCTGCACTACACCCCACACTGCCACCCCTGCGACAAGCAATTCCTCACCACTGCCTCCTCCTGTCTTTCGCACGCCACCCCGCCACCGCATCTTCTGCCTTGCCCTCCTCCTGTCCTTCGCAGACACCTGCCACCACCTCCTCCTGTCCTTCGCACGCCACCCCTGCCACTGCACTCCTCCTGTCCTCGCACGCCACCCCGCCACTGCCTCCACTGTCCTTCGCACGCCACCCCTGCCACCGCCTCCTCACTCCTCCCCTATCCTCCGCTCCCCACGACACCCCCGCCACTGCCTCCTCCTGTCCTTCACACGCCACCCTGCCACCTCCTCCTTGACTTACCCGCGCCACCTCGCCCTGTCTGCACGCCATCCCTGCCACATCCTCCTATCTTTCGCCAGGGCACGCCACCCTAATTCCACCACTTCCTCCTGTCTTCAGACGCACCCCTGCCACTGCTCCTCCTGTCTTTTGCACGCACCCCGCCACCGCTTCCTCCTGTCATCGCACGCCACCCCTGCCACTGCCTCCTCCTTTCTATCTGCACGCCACCCCAGCACACTGCCTCCCTCCTGTTCCTCGCACGCCACCCCTGCCACTGCCTCCTCCCTGTCTTTCGCACGCCACCCCTGCCACTGCCTCCTCCTGTCTTCGCCGCATGCCACTGCCACCACTGCCTCCTCCAGTTTCGTATCGCCACCCCTGCCACTGCATTCCCGTCCTTTCGCTCAGACACCCCACCACTGCCTCCTCTTTCCCTCGCATACACCCTCTGCCACTGCCTCCTCCTGTCCCTCGCACGTCACCCCTGCCCACACTGCCTCGTCATTTTCCATCCTCGCCACCCCCTGCCACCGCCTCCACCTTTCCCTGCATGCCACCCCTGCCACCGCCTCCTCCTTCCTCGCACCACCCCTGCCACCGCCTCCCACTGTCCCTCGCTTTCCCCCCCTGCCACTTCCTCCTCCTGTCTCTCACGCCACCCCGCCACTGCCTCCCTCCTGTCCATCACATCGCACCCCTGCCACCGCCTCCTCCTGTCCCTCGCACGTCACCCCTCCACTGCCTCCTCCTGTCCCTCGCACATTACCCCCACCACTGCCTCTCCTGTCCCTCGCACGCCACCCCACCACCTCCTCCTGTCCCTCGCACGCCACCTGCCACCGCCTCTACTGTCCTCAAGCCACGACTTCCCCGCCACTGGCTCCTCTGTCCCTCTGCACGCCACCTCTGCCACCCTGTCCCTCACCACCACCTCCACTGCTCCTGTCCCTCACACGCCACCCCCACCACTCTATCCCTCCCTGTCCTCGCATCGCCACCCCTGCCACCACCTACTGTCCCTCACATGGCACCCCGCCACCACTTCCTCCTGTCATCAGGCAACACCCCACACTGTTCTTTACAGCCTCCTCTCCCACACGCCACCCCTGCCACCGCCTCTCCTTTCCCTCCCACGCCACCCCCACACCACCTCCTTTCCTTCGCACACACCCCTGCCACTCCTCCCACTTCTTCCTCGTGCACCACACCCCTCACACTGCTCCTCCTGTCCCTCGCACGCCACCCCTGCCACTGCCTCCTCTGTCCCTCGAGAACACCGCCACCTCCTCCTGTCCTTCGCACGGCTTCCCTCGCAAGCACCGCCACTGCCTACTGTCCTCGCACGCCACCTCTGCCACTGCCTCCCTACTTTCTTTTCTTCGCACGCCACCCCACTGCCACCGCCTCCTTCTCTCTCTGCACGCCACCCCTGCCACCTTTTCACTTCCACTTGTCCCTCGCATGCCACCCCTGCCATCACCTCCTCCCTTTCCCTGCACGCCATCCCTGCCACCGCCTCCTCCTGTCCTCGCACGACACCCTGCCACCACCTCCTCCTGTCTCTCGCACGTCACCCCTGCCACCGCCTCCTCCTGTCTCGCACGCCACCCCTGCCACCACCTCCTCCTTCCCTCGCACGCCACCCACACTGCCTCGCACTGTCTATCGCACGCCACCCCTGCCACTGCCTCCTACTGTCCCTCGCACGTCACCCCCTGCCACTGCCTCCTCCTGTCCTCGCCACCCCCGCCACCGCCTCCCTCCTGTCCTCGCACGCCACCCCTGCCACTGCCTCCTCCTGTCTGGCATCGCACCACCCCGCCACCGCCTCCTCCTGTCTTCATCGCCACCCCCGCCACCGCCTCCCGTTCCTTCGCACGCCACCCCGCCACCGCATCCTCCTGTCCCTTGCACGCCACCCCTGCCACCGCCTCCTCCTGTCCTCGAAAGCCACCCTGCCACCGCTTCCTCCTGTCCTCGCACGCTAACTTCGCCACCGCACCACCTCCTCCTTCACTGCACGCCACCCCCGCCACCGCCTCCTCCTTTCCTCGCACGCCACCCCTGCCACCGCCTCCTCTGTTCCCTCGCACGCCACCCCTGCCACCGCCTCCTCCTGTTCTCACGCCACCCCTGCCACCACCTCCTCCTTTCCCTCGCACGCCACCCCTGCCACTGCCTCCTCCTTTCCTCGCACGCCACCCTGCCACCGCCTCCTCCTGTCCTCGCACGCCACCCCTGCCACCACCTCCTCCTGTCCCTCGCAGCACCCCGCCACCGCCTCCTCCTGTCTCGCATATCGCCACCCTGCCACCGCCTCCTCCTTTCCTCGCACGCCACCCCCACCGCCTCCTCCTTTTCTCTGCACGCCACCCCGCCACCGCCTCCGCCTTTTCCTCGCACGCCACCCCCACCACCGCCTCCTACTTTCCTCGCATGACACCCCCGCCACCGCCTCCTCCTCTCCTCGTATCGCCACCCCTGCCACCGCCTCCTCCTATCCTCGCACGCCAACCGCCACCGCCTCCTCCTGTCCTCTGCATCGCCACCCCTGCCACCGCCTCCTCCTGTCCCTCGCATGCCACCCCGCCACCGCCTCCTACTTTCTGCACGCCACCCCTGCCACCGCCTCCTCCTGTCCCTCGCATGCACCCCCTGCCACCGCCTCCTCCTGTCCCTCGCACGCCACCCCTGCCACCGCCTCCTACTGTCTCGCACGCCACCCCGCCACCGCCTCCTCCTGTCCCTCGTACGCCACCACGCCACCGCCTCCTGTCCTCGCACGCCACCCAAGCCACCGCTTCCTGTCTCGACGCCACCCACGCCACCGCCTCCTCCTGTCCTCGAACGCCACCCACGCCACCGCCTCCTCCTGTACCTCGCACGCCACCCACCCCACCGCCTCCTCCCTGTCCCTCGCACGCCACCCACGCCACCGCCTCCTCCTGTCCCTCGCACGCCACCCTGCCACCGCCTCCTCCTGTCCCTCGCACGCCACCCTGCCACCGCCTCCTGTCCCTCGCACGCCACCTACGCCACCGCCTCCTCCTGTCCCTCGCACGACACCGCCGCCACCGCCTCCTGCTGTCAGTCCAACGCCACCCCCGCCACCGCCTCCTCCTGGTCCTCGCCCGCCCCGCCCCCCACCGCCTCCTCCTGTCTCTCGCACGCACCCGCCACCACTTCCTCCTGTCCTCGCACGCTACCCACGCCACCGCCTACTCCTGTCCCTCGCACGACACCCCCGCCACCGCTTCCTTCTGTCCTTCGCATCCACCGCCACCGCCTCCTCCTGTCCTCGCACGCCACCACCCCACCGCCTCCTCCTGTCCTTCGCACGCACCCCGCCACCGCCTCCTCCTGTCCTCGCACGCCACCCCACCACCGCCTCCTCCCTGTCCCTCGCACACACCCCGCCACCGCCTCCTTCTGTCCCTCGCATGCCACCCCTGCTATCGCCTCCTCCTGTCCCTCGCACGCCACCTGCCACCGCCTCCTCCTGTCCGCACGCACCCACCGCCACCGCCTCCTCCTTTCCTCGCACGCCACCCCGCCACCGCCTCCTCCTGTCCTCGCACGCCACCCCCGCCACCGCCTCCTCCTGTCCTCGCACGCCACCCCTGCCACCGCCTCCTCCTGTCCCTCGCACCTCACCACCTGCCACCTCCTGTTTCCTCGCACGCCACCCCTGCCACCGCCTCCTCCTGTCCTCGCACGCCACCCCGCCACCGCCTCCACCTCTCCCTCGCACGCCTCCCCCGCCACCGCCTCCCTCTGTCCCTCGCACGCCTCCCCCGCCACCGCGTCCTCCTGTCACTCGCATGCCTCCCCCGCCACCGCCTCCTTCTGTTCATCGCACGTCACCCCCGCCACCGCCTCCTCCTTTCCCAGGCACGCCACCCCGCCACCGCCTCCTCCTGTTCCTCGCACCCACCCCGCCACCGCCTCCTCCTGTCCTCGCACGCCAACCCTGCCACCGCCTCCTCATGGTTCCTCGCACTCCACCCCGCCACCGCCTCCTCCTGTTCCTCGCACGCCAACCCCTGCCGCCTCCTTGTTCCTCGCCTCCACCCCCGCCACCGCCTCCTCCTGTTCCTCGCACGCCACCCCGCCACGCCTCCTCCTGTCCTCGCACTCCACCCACGCCACCGCCTCTCCTGTTCCTCACGCCAACCCCCCCACCGCCTCCTCCTGTCCCTCACACCACCCCGCCACCACCTCCTCCTGTTCCTCGCACTCACCCCTGCCACCGCCTCCTCCTGTTCCTCGCACGCCAACCCGCCACCGCCTCCTCCTGTTCCTCGCACGCCAACCCTGCCACCGCCTCCTCCTGTTCCTCGCCAACCCCGCCACCGCCTCCTCCTGTTTCCTCGCACGCCAACCCCACCACCGCCTCCTCCTGTCCTCACCCACCCCCTGCCACCGCCTCCTCCTCCTGTTCCTCGCACGCCAACCCTGCCATCGCCTTCTTATAGTTCCTCACACTCCACCCCCGCCACCGCCTCCTCCTGTTCCTGCACGCCACCCCGCCACCGCCTCCTATGTTCCTCGCACTCCACCCCGCCACCGCCTCCTCCTGTTCCTCCCCCACCCCACCACCGCCTCATATGGTTCTCACTGCCCCCTGCCACCCTCCTCCTGTTCCTCGCACGCCACCCTGCCACCGCCTCCTCCCTCCACCCCGCCACTGCCTCCCGCACTCTCCTCCCCTGCCACTCCACCCGCCACCGCCTCCTGTTCCTCGCAACCCACCCCGCCTCCTCCTGTTCCTCGCACGCCACCCTGCCACCGCCTCCTCCTGTCCTCGCCGCCAACCCCCGCCACCACCTAATATGGTTTCTCGCACTCCACCCCCGCCACCGCCTCCTCCTGTCCTCGCACTCCACCCCCACCACCGCCTCATCCTGTCCCTCGCACTCCACCCGCCACCGCCTCCTCCTGTCCTCACACTCCACCCCGCCACCGCCTCCTCCTGTCCCTCACACCACCCACGCCACCGCCTCCTCCTGTCCTCGCATCCTAACCCGCCACCGCCTCCTCCTGTCGCTCCACCACCCGCCACCTCCATAGTTCCCACGCCACCCCACCACCGCCTCCTGCTGTTCCTCGCACTCCACCCCCGCCACCGCCTCCTTGGTCTCGCACTCCACCCACGCCACCGCCTCCACCTGTTCCTCGCACCCAACCCGCCATCGCCTCCTGGTTCCTCGCACTCCACCCACGCCACCGCCTCATATGGTTCCTCGCACTCCCACCCCGCCACCGCCTCCTATGGTTCCTCGCACGCCCCCCCCGCCACCCCGGCCTCCTGTTCCTCGCACGCCAACCCCGCCATCGCCTCATATGGTTCCTCGCACACCCACGCCACCGCCTCCTCATGACCTCGCACTCCACCCCATCGCCATCCTCATATGGTTACTCGCACTCCACCCCCGCCACCGCTTCCTCCTGTTCCTCGCACGCTACCCCGCCACCGCCTCATATGGTTCCTCACACTCCACCCACGCCACCGCCTCCTCCTGTTCCTCGCACTCCACCCAAGCCACCGCCGCATATGTTCCTCGCACTCCACCCACGCCACCGCCTCCTCCTGTTCCTCGCACTCCACCCCCGCCACCGCCTCATATGGTTCCTCGCACTCCACCCACGCCACCGCCTCATCCTGTTCCTCGCACGCCACCCCGCCACCGCCTCCTGGTTCCTCGCACGCCACCCCCGCCACTGCCTCCTCCCTGTTCCTCGCACGCCACCCCGCCACCGCCTCATATGATTCCTCACTCCACCCCGCCACCGCCTCCTCATGTTCCTCGCACGCTAACCCCACCATCGCCTCATTGTTCCTCGCACGCCACCCACGCCACCGCCTCCTTCTGTTCCTCGCACGCCACCCCGCCACCGCCTCCATGGTTCCTCGCACGCCAACCCCGCTACCGCCTCCTCCTGTTCCTCGCACGCCAACCACGCCACCGCCTCATATGGTTCCTCGCACTCCACCCCCGCCACCGCCTCCTCCTGTTCCTCGCACTCCACCCCCGCCACCGCCTCATCATGGTTCCTCACCTCCACCCCGCCACCGCCTCCTCCTGTTCCTCGCACGCCAACCCCGCCACCGCCTCCTCCTGTTCCTCGCACTCCACCCCCGCCACCGCCTTCTCCTGTTCCTCGCACTCCACCCCCGCCACCGCCTCCTCCTGTCCCTCGCACGCTAACCCCGCCACCGCCTCCTCCTAGTTCCTCTCACTCCACCCCGCCACCGTCTCCTCCTGTTCCTCGCACGCTAACCCTGCCACCGACTCCACCTGTTCCTCGCACGCACCCGCCACCGCCTCATATGGTTCTCGCACTCCACCCCGCCACCGCCTCCTCCTGTCCCTCGCACGCCAACCCCGCCACCGCCTCATAATGTTCCTCGCACGCCACCCCCGCCACCGCCTCCTCCTGTCCCTCGCACGCCAACCCCGCCACCGCCTCCTCCTGTCCCTCGCACGCTAACCCCGCCACCGCCTCATATGGTTCCTCGCACTCCACCCACGCCACCGCCTCCTCCTGTCCCTCGCACTCCACCCACGCCACCGCCTCATATGGTTCCTCGCACACCACCCACGCCACCTCCTCCTGTCCCTCACCTCCACCCCGCCACCACCTCATGGTTCCTCACCTCCCCCGCCACCGCCTCCTTCTGTCCCTCGCACGCTATCCCCGCCACCGCCTCATATGGTTCCTCGCATTCCACCCCCGCCACCGCCTCCTCCTGTCCCTCGCACGCTAACCCCGCCACCGCCTCATATGGTTCCTCACTCCACCCCTGCCACCGTCTCCTCCTGTACCTCGCACGCCAACCCTGCCACCGCCTCATATGGTTCCTCACCTCCACCCACCACCACCTCCTCCTGTCCCTCGCACTCCACCCCCGCCACCGCCTCCTCCGGTTCCTCGCACTCCACCCCCGCCACCGCCTCCTCCTGTTCCTCACCTCCACCCCCGCCACCGCCTCCTGGTTCCTCGCACTCCTCCGCCGCCACCGCCTCATATGGTTCCTCGCATTCCACCCACGCCACCGTCTCCTCCTGTCCCTCGCACGCTAACCCCGCCACCGCCTCATATGGTTCCTCGCACTCCACCCCCGCCACCGCCTCATATGGTTCCTCGCACTCCACCCACGCCACCGCCGCATATGGTTCCTCGCACTCCACCCACGCCACCGCCTCCTCCTGTTCCTCGCACGCTAACCCCGCCACCGCCTCATATGATTCCTCACCTCCACCCACGCCACCGCCTCATATGGTTCCTCGCACTCCACCCCGCCACCGCCTCATATGGTTCCTCGCACGTCACCCCCGCCACCGCCTCCTCTTGTTCCTCGCACGCGAACCCACCATCGCCTCATGTTCCTCGCACGCCACCCACGCCACCGCCTCATATGATTCCTCGCACTCCACCCCCGCCATCGCCTCATATGGTTACTCGCACTCTACCTCCGCCACCGCTTCCTCCTGTTCCTCGCACGCTAGCCCCGCCACCGCCTCATATGGTTCCTCACGCCACCCCCACCGCCTCCTCCCTGTCCCTCGCACTCACCCGCCACCGCCTCTTAGTCCCTCCTGTTCCTCGCACCACCCCGCCATCGCCTCATATGGTTCCTCACCTCCACCCACGCCACCGCCTCCTCCTGTTCCTCGCACGCTACCCCCGCCACCGCCTCATATGGTTCCTCGCACTCCACCCCCGCCACCGCCTCCTCCTGTCCCTCATCGCTAACCCCACCACCACCGCCTCATATGGTTCCTCACCTCCACCCACGCCACCGCCTCCTCCTGTTCCTCACCTAACCCCGCCACCGCCTCCTATGGTTCCTCGCACTCCACCCCCACCGCCTCCTCCTGTCCCTCGCACGCCAACCCCGCCACTGCCTCATATGGTTCCTCGCACTCCACCCCCACCACCGCCTCCTCCTGTTCCTGCACTCCACCCCGCCACCGCCTCCTCATATGGTTCCTCGCACTCCACCCCCGCCACCGCCTCCTCCTGTTCCTCGCACTCCAACCCCGCCACGGCCTCATATGGTTCCTCGCACTCCACCCCGCCACCGACTCTTCCTGTTCCTCGCACTCAAACCCCGCCACCGCCTCATATGGTTCCTCGCACGCCACCCCCCCCACCGCCTCCTAATGTCCCTCGCAAGCCACCCCCGCCGCCGCCTCCTACTGTTCCTCACGCCAACCCCGCCACCGCCTCCATATGGTTCCTCGCCTCCACCCGCCACCGCCTCCTCCTGTTCCTCGCACGCTAACCCCGCCATCGCCTCATATGGTTCCTCGCACTCCACCCACGCCACCGCCTCCTCCTGTTCCTCGCACGCTAACCCCGCCACCTCCTCATATGGTTCCTCACACTCCACCCCCGCCACCGCCTCCTTCTGTCCCTCGCACGCCAACCCCGCCACCGCCTCCTATTGTCCTTCGCATGCCACCACCGCCGCCGCCTCCTCCTGTCTGTCGAATGCCGACCGCGCCACCGCCTCCTTCAGTCATTCGTACGCCACTCCGGTCACTGCCTCGTCCTTTCCCTTGCACGCCGCCAGCCACCGCCTCCTCCTGTCCTTCGTATGCCACCCCCGTCACCGCTTCTTCCTGTTTCTCAGACGGCAAACTCGCCACCGCCTCCTCCAGTCCATTCCACGCCACCTTCGCCGCAGCCTCATCCTTTCCCTCGCACAACCCCCCCGCCGGCGCCTCCGCGTTTCCCTCACGACACCCCGCCGCAGCCTCCTCCTTTCCCCCACGACACCCCCTGCCGCAGCTTCCTCGTTTCTCTCGCACGACACCCCTGCCGACGCATCCTCCTTTCACTCGCACGCCACCCATGCCACCTACTACTCCTTTCCCTAAAACGTTATCCCCGCCACAGCCTCCTCATTTCCCTCGCACGCCACCCCCGCCAAATCCTCCTACTCTCCCTCGAACGTCACCCCCGTAACCGCCTCCTCCTGGCCCTCGCACGCCAACCCTGCCATTGCATTCTCCTGTCTCTCGCAAGCCACCCCCGCCACCACCTCCTCCTATCTATCGAACGACGCCACCGCCTCCTACTGTCCCTCGCACGCAACCCCGCATCAAACCCGGACATATAAGCCAAGATCAACATCCCACCCAGACAATTAAGCCAAGAGCAGCATCCCACCCAGACAGCTAAGCCAAGGTCAGCATCCCACCCAAACAGTTAAGCCTAGATCAGCATCCCACCCAGACAATTTAGCCAAGGTCAGCATCCCACCCTGACAGCTAAGCCAAGTTTAGCATCATACCCAAATAGTTAAGCCAAGGTCAGCATCCCACCCAGACAATTAAGCCAAGGTCAGCATCCCACCCAGACAATTAAGCCAAGGTCAGCATCCCACCCAGACAATTAAGCCAAGGTCAGCATCCCACCCAGACAGTTAAGCCAAGGTCAGCATCCCACCCAGACAGTTAAGCCAAGGTCAGCATCCCACCCAGACAGGTAAGCCAAGGTCAGCATCCCACCCAGACAGTTAAGCCAAGGTCAGCATCCCACCCAGACAGTTAAGCCAAGGTCAGCATCCCACCCAGAGAGTTAAGCCAAGGTCAGCATCCCACCCAGACAGTTAAGCCAAGGTCAGCATCCCACCCAGACAGTTAAGCCAAGGTCAGCATTCCACCCAGAGAGTTAAGCCAAGGTCAGCATCCCACCCAGACAGTTAAGCCAAAATCAGCATCCCACCCAGACAGTTAAGCCAAGGTCAGCATCCCACCCAGACAGTTAAGCCAAGGTCAGCATCCCACCCAGAGAGTTAAGCCAAGGTCAGCATCCCACCCAGACAGTTAAGCCAAGGTCAGCATTCCACCCAGACAGTTAAGCCAAGGTCAGC
>NW_026112176.1:375000-377500 GCF_024679095.1 Eriocheir sinensis | reverse complement strand
AACGAAGGAGGAGGTGGAGGAGAGAAGAGGAGGAGGACTAAGTGAGGGTATGAATAGAAAGAAGAATTAAGGCATGAGGTGTAGAAGGAAGAGAAGAATTAGTACAAGAAAATGAAAGAGAAGGAAGAGGGGAAAAAGGAAGAAGGAAATTAGGAGAAAGAATCACGAGGGAAGAGACAAGACGGGGAGAAGGAGAGGAGAGGAGAGGGAAAAGAAAAATAGAATGAAAAGAAATAAGAGGAGGAAAATGAGAGGAAATCGAGTGGAGGGAGATGAACATTTGATAATAATGATGCGGTTAACTTAGATATAACTAATTAGATGAGATATGGATGAAATACGGTATATATATATATATATATATATATATATATATATATATATATATATATATATATATATATATATATATATATATATATATATATATATATATATATATATATATATATATATATATATATATATATATATATATATATATATATATATATATATATATATATATATATATATATATATATATATATATATATATATATATATATATATACATATATATATATATATATATATAAATATATATATATATATATACATATATATAGATATATATATGGTACATTCTCGTTCTTTTCTACCCTCACGCTAAAAAGCCTTGGTTTAATCACGCTTGTTCTCGTGCTGTCAATGATAGAGAGGTAGCTCACAAAAGATACCAGAGCCTTCAAACTAATGCTAATTATGAACTTTACATTTCTGCACGAAATCGTGCCAAATCTATTCTCCGACTAACCAAAAATTCTTTCATTAATAGAAAATGTCAAAACCTTGCTTTCTCTAACTCTTCCCGTGACTTCTGTTTCTTTCTCTACTAATCTCCCCTTACTCTCCCCCTTTCCTTCACCATTTTTTTAACTTTTTTTCCAGTCTCGCTGTATTTTTCCCCATCCCCTCAACTCCTCCCTATCCCTCATTTTTCCTGAATCCCCATTCACCCGGCCTCCTCCTCCCTATCCCTCCTTTTTTTTCCCATCACGCTGTTAGTTTGCAATTCTTCACCTGAGCAGCAAACTTTAGGTGTTCCACAGGTCCTTTAATAACACGGTGTCCAGGTGGAGAAAACGAGGGAACGAGATGTACACACACTCAAAAAAACTATCGTTACACATTCACCACGATACAAACTGACGCCAAGGACAAAGCCATTGATAACAGGCTACTCATGTTGGTATCACTGCGTGTGTTGGGTGTGGGTTTACTTGCCTGAACCAAGTGAGCGGGACTCGTAAATGAAGCAGTAGAATTTGAGCTGGCACAGTAACGCTTCATGAAACACACAGGTGGAGTCTTAGGCGAAGTTAATTGATCTGTGTTCTATGTAGCTATAATATTATAGTGTTTGGGGTGATGAAATTATGCTTTAACACCTCACACACAAGTGAAGAGTTAAAATTTCGTTCATTTAGGAGACAATATAAGAAACACCTTGCGGAGATAAGTCACTCAGGATTCGGATATCAGAGTGAATCCCACTGACTGATCGCTATATACGGCTCCACTGAGCCTAGGAGGTTACGTAAAACTTAATGAACCCTTGTGATAGATTTATAGTGGATTATAAACTTGGCTTATCACCCAAATGGTGAGATAATGTTGGCATTGGTTTCACTAGCATAGCAAGCACTACCCGAGTCCCGGTCTTCTCTTGTCTCGAAACAATCATGGATGCACCTAATAAGATTAATTATCTAATAATTCTCGGCGAGTCATTATACCAACAGACAAATTAACTCCTGCATGCAAGCTATTTAATAAAACGCCCGCGCCAAATTCCTTTTTCGTCAACTTAAAAAGCGCGCAAAGTTCCTACTTTTTATTAGGCAACGAGGCAGCACAAGAGAGGAGAAGATTTAAACAACCTGTAGAAGTCCATCCAACTCTGTTTAAACTTTATTTTTCTTACCAGCAATGCTATTAGCGTTGCAATTTGAAGGTTTTTTTTTCAGATGCCCACAACTTGTTCATGAAAGAAAAGACACGCTCAGTGGAAGCATTAGTTCCAGGATGGCACATTATGAACTGAACTATATTTGACATGCATTGATGGATGTTTTTGTCTTTGACATGGGAGAATACTTTTACCCACCGCTGTTATATATATCATATGAGCATTATTGTTTAATAATTTGTGAATAAAAAGCTTAAACAAGGGGCACTCAAATCACTCCGTTAATATTATGGTGATATCTGGTATCTCAGTGTCTACCTTCCTCTCTATCCCTCCCTTAGGGGGTCTTGTCCTGCCCCCCCCCCCAGCAGAGCTGAGGTGGTGGGGGTGATCGCACCCTTACCAACCCTACCGAGATTACCGGGTTGCTCAGTGTGAAATTCGTCGGACCCCACGGTCCGATGAATCACCTAACTTTCCTACCAACTATGAAAAATTTCTTTGACTATTTGAATTCTAAAGTGGAGCACATCTTGACCCTCTCCCTTC
>NW_026112176.1:350000-370000 GCF_024679095.1 Eriocheir sinensis | reverse complement strand
CAAGGAGTGAAGGAGGGAAAAGGAAGGAAAGAAAGGGAAGGAAGAAGGGAAGGAAGAAGAAGGGAAAGAAGAAGAAAATAAGAAATATATATGTAATATAAAGATTATAGGGAGGAGAAGGAAGAGAAAGGAGGAAGGGAAAGATAATAAGAGGAGGGAGAGAAAAGGAAAAGGAAGGGAGATAAGTATGAAAGGAGGAAGGACAAAAGTAAGAAAAAGATGAAGAAAGAAGGGAGGAAGGAAGGAAGGGAGGGAAGGAAGAGAAAAGTAATAGTAATAATAATAATAATAATAATAATAATAATAATAATAATAATAATAATAATAATAATAATAATAATAATAATAATAATAATAATAATAATAATAATAATAATAATAATAATAATAATAATAATAATAATAATAATAATAATAATAATAATAATAATAATAATAATAATAATAATAATAATAATAATAATAATAATAATAATAATAATAATAATAATAATAATAATAATAATAATAATAATAATAATAATAATAATAATAATAATAATAATAATAATAATAATAATAATAATAATAATAATAATAATAATAATAATAATAATAATAATAATAATAATAATAATAATAATAATAATAATAATAATAATAATAATAATAATAATAATAATAATAATAATAATAATAATAATAATAATAATAATAATAATAATAATAATAATAATAATAATAATAATAATAATAATAATAATAATAATAATAATAATAATAATAATAATAATAATAATAATAATAATAATAATAATAATAATAATAATAATAATAATAATAATAATAATAATAATAATAATAAAAATGATAGTAATAGTAAAAATAATAATAATAGTAATAATAATAATAATAATAATAATAATAATAATAATAATAATAATAATAATAATAATAATAATAATAATAATAATAATAATAATAATAATAATAATAATAATAATAATAATAATAATAATAATAATAATAATAATAATAATAATAATAATAATAATAATAATAATAATAATAATAATAATAATAATAATAATAATAATAATAATAATAATAATAATAATAATAATAATAATAATAATAATAATAATAATAATAATAATAATAATAATAATAATAATAATAATAATAATAATAATAATAATAATAATAATAATAATAATAATAATAATAATAATAATAATAATAATAATAATAATAATAATAATAATAATAATAATAATAATAATAATAATAATAATAATAATAATAATAATAATAATAATAATAATAATAATAATAATAATAATAATAATAATAATAATAATAATAATAATAATAATAATAATAATAATAATAATAATAATAATAATAATAATAATAATAATAATAATAATAATAATAATAATAATAATAATAATAATAATAATAATAATAATAATAATAATAATAATAATAATAATAATAATAATAATAATAATAATAATAATAATAATAATAATAATAATAATAATAATAATAATAATAATAATAATAATAATAATAATAATAATAATAATAATAATAATAATAATAATAATAATAATAATAATAATAATAATAATAATAATAATAATAATAATAATAATAATAATAATAATAATAATAATAATAATAATAATAATAATAATAATAATAATAATAATAATAATAATAATAATAATAATAATAATAATAATAATAATAATAATAATAATAATAATAATAATAATAATAATAATAATAATAATAATAATAATAATAATAATAATAATAATAATAATAATAATAATAATACCACTACTACCACTACTAATAATACCACCACTACCACCACTACCACCACCACCACCACCACCTCCACCACCACCACCACCACTACTACTACTACCGCCATCACCACTACCACCACTACCACTACTACTACCACTACTAATAATAATAATAATGATGCTAATAATAATAATAATAATAATAATAATAATAATAATAATAATAATAATAATAATAATAATAATAATAATAATAATAATAATAATAATAATAATAATAATAATAATAATAATAATAATAATAATAATAATAATAATAATAATAATAATAATAATAATAATAATAATAATAATAATAATAATAATAATAATAATAATAATAATAATAATAATAATAATAATAATAATAATAATAATAATAATAATAATAATAATAATAATAATAATAATAATAATAATAATAATAATAATAATAATAATAATAATAATAATAATAATAATAATAATAATAATAATAATAATAATAATAATAATAATAATAATAATAATAATAATAATAATAATAATAATAATAATAATAATAATAATAATAATAATAATAATAATAATAATAATAATAATAATGAGCGAAGTCTGGAGCAGCTGACTGGCGAGTTGGAGGTGACAGCAAGGTGTGTAGCACATCATAGGGCGTACCCGGCACTAAGAAGGTAACGGCCAGCTACCGTAGAAGAGGACTGGAGACCCTTACTACGTATCATCCAAGAATAACCATGATAAGTCGCCAAAATGAAATGATCACCAACGGCGTAAATGAGGACTCTTCTCAGGTAAATGAGGAAGTCGTCTCGCCCGGTCGGAACTCGTGGGCAGCAGGCGGGATCTGTCCGTCATCGGGAGTCTGTCTGCAAACCCAAAGAATTCAAAATTGGAACGTGGAATGTGCGAACATTGCACCAAGCTGGAAAACTCGATAATTTGATGAAGGAAATGAAGAGATTGCAGACGGATGTGATGGGTGTCGGTGAGGTTCGTTGGCCTGGGGCCGGAGAATTTAAAAGGGATGACGGAGTACTTGTATACTCAGGAGGACAGAGAGCTGAAAGGGGTGTGGGAATAGCTATGAATACGAGAACATCAAGGTCATTAAGAGGATACTGGGCAGTCTCAGACAGAATAATCGTGGTTGAACTGGAGAGCAAGCCTTTCAATGTGAAACTGATACAAATTTATGCCCCAAAAGCGGATAGTGATGAGGAAGAGCTGGAGGGTTCTACGAAGACTTGGACAGAGTGATGACGCAATGCAAACAGCATGAAGTCAACATTGTAATGGGTGACTTAAATGCCAAGGTGGGAAGAGGACGTGAGGGAGCCGTGCTTGGACCATACGGATTGGGAGACAGAAATGAGCGAGGAGACAGATTCATAGAGTGGTGTGAGCAACACAATCAGATAATTGCAAATACTTGGTACAGACATCACCCAAGACATTTGTGGACTTGGAGATCACCAGAGATAGAACGCGCAACCAAATTGACTACATCACAATAAACTCAAGGTTTAAAAGAGCAGTCACGCAAATAAGAACATACCCTGGTGCTGATTGTGATAGCGATCACAACCCAGTAATAGCCACCATCAAAGTTAAACTTAAAATTCCAGGAAAAGCTAATGTGAAACAGAGACGAGATTTGAAGATACTGAAAGATCCACAAGTTAAAGAAATGTATAGAATTGAAGTTAGAAATAAGTATGAAGCATTACAGGATGACATGGACAATGGACAGGAGAGATTGTGGCAAAACATCCAGGAGGCTATTGCGGAAGGAAACAGTAAACATGTCCCAAATGTCAGAGATGTCAAGAAAAGCTGTGGATGACCCAGACAATTCTGGATAAAATGGAAGAAAGGAGGATGAATAAGAATAATGATATTGAATACAACAGATTGAATAGGGAAGTCAAGAAACTCTGCAACAAAGCCAAGGAAGAATGGACTAATACCCAGTGTGAGGAGTTGGACGACCTCGGAAGGCGTGACCAACAAAGAATGTCTGAGAAGATCAAGGAAATGACAGGCACACGAAAAGTAAGAGAGGTACAGCAATAAAAGCAGAAGATGGAACTGTATTAATGGATATAGAGTCTATTAAAGAGAGATGGAAGCAATATGTGGAGGATCTGTTTGAAGATGAGAGACCTGATTTAGAGGAGGATGACGCAATAGAACCCAGCATTCCGATAATCCGACCGGAAGTAGAAAATGCTATAAGACAAATGAAGCGTGGCAAAGCCGTGGGGGACGATGGAGTGGCGGTGGAGATGCTGGAGGCCTTGGGGGAATTCGGGGTGGACGTATTGACCAGCTTAGCAAATAAAATTTATGGCAGGGAAGAGATTGTGGATCAAATGACGAAATCTACCTTTATTACAATCCCAAAAGTACCTGGAACATCAGAGTGTAGTGTAGCAAGTTCAGAACAATTAGCATCATGAACCAGATATGCAAAATTGTTCTACGAGTAGTACTGGCAAGGATAAGAGGTAAAATAAGAGGAGAGGTAGCAGAAGAACAATACGGATTTGTGGCCGGTAAAGGCACAAGAAATGCGATATTTGTACTGCGAAACTTAGTGGAAAGAGCAATTGAGAAAAAGAAGGACGTATTTGCATGTTTTATAGATTATGAAAAAGCATTCGACAAGATAAAACATGAGGAATTGATCAACATTTTAAGCATAAGTGGCATTGACAAAAAGGATATTAACATCATCAAGAAGCTATACTGGAACCAAAAAGCAGTAATAAAGGTAGGAACCGACGAAACTGACAGCATTAAGATCAAGAGAGGTGTACGACAGGGATGCGTGATGTCGCCTGATCTCTTTTCCATCTACAGCGAAATTATAATGAGAGAAATAGACAAATGTGAAGGAATAAGTATAGGAGGAAGAAACATCACAAATATACGATACGCTGACGACACAGTGCTTTTGGCCGATTCAGAAGAAAGATTACAATATCTGTTAAATATATTGGTACCGGCAAGTAGAGAAAAAGGACTGCTTATTAACATCAAGAAAACGGAAACCATGGTCTTTTCAAAGAAAGCAGAACGGCCGAGAATAAACATCAGGATTAATGGAGACGTTATTAAACAAGTTGATTCATTTAATTGTCTGGGAAGTACTTTGAGTGCAGATGGCAGATCGGAGAAGGAAATCAAGAGAAGAATTGCTATAGCAAAAACAAGTTTCTGGAACATGAAGAATATTTTAACAAACAGGAAATTGAGTATACCAACCAGGAAACGTGCTATAAAATGTTATGTCTGGTCAACATTGTTATATGGAGGTGAGACATGGACGATCAGTAGGAGCATGGAAAAGAGATTTTAGGCTATGGAGATGTGGTTGTGGAGAAGAATGTTGAAGGTTTCGTGGACGGAAAGGAAGACAAATGTCGAAATCTTACGTATGGCAGGAGAACAGCGAAGGTTGATGAGTGAAATAAGGGGAAGACAGCTGCAATTTGTAGGGCATGTAATGAGAAGAGACGAACTTGAGAACACTGTTCTGACCGGCATGGTGGAAGGCACTAGAGACAGAGGACGACAAAGAGAGAAATACCTGGATTGGATGAGAAAACATCTACAGGCAGGAATGAACATCGCGCAAGTCCTGCAGAGAACGCGAGATAGAGAGATGTGGCGTGTCATGGTTGCCGACGTCCTGCAGGATATGGCACACCGGTAAGGTAAGGTGACCTAAGTAAGGCTTTTGATACCATATCCCATCACATTTTGCTGCATAAATTAAGTATATATGGCATACGTGGAAAAGCTCATAATTTTTTTTTAAAAGCAATTTGTCCTCCAGAACACAATTTACAATATACAATAACAAATCTTCTTCCTACAGTACGGTCAGGTGCGGTGTTCCACAAGGGTCTATTCTGGGACCAATTCTCTTTTTAATATATGTCAATGATATAATATACACAAGTACTAAATTAAAAATTTTGTTGTTTGCAGATGATGCCACAATATATGTACAGGGTCACAACATTAAAGATATTATAGCAATTCTAAATAAAGAACTAATAAATGTATCAAATTGGATTACTGCTAATAAATTAACACTAAATATTTCAAAGACATTCTATAGGCTATCTAGTTCCATACATTCAATTCAAAACAATATTGATGTACAATTAAATAATAAATCATTGAGTCGAGTCAACAACATAAAATTCCTAGGTGTAACAATTGACGAAAACCTAACGTGGAAAGGTCACCTACAGCAAGTTTGTATTATAATATCTCAAGTCACAGGTGTAATATATAGAATTAGAAATAATGTAACTAAAGATTCCCTAAAACTAATATATTATTCTACTGTATATCCAGTGTTATTGTATTGTTCAGCAGTTTGGGGAGGAGCATTCAAAACACTTATAGACCAACTATTTGTTGCACAGAAAAAAGTTATTAGGGTAATGTCATATAAATCAAAATATGAACATACCAACCCTCTCTTTTGTGACTACAAGCTTCTCAAATTACCAGATCTTATATTACTTCAGACTTATTTATTTGTTTTCAAAGCATTACATGTGTATCCCACCAACATATTCCAGCCACTGTCTCATAACAACACAAGACGACCACATGACCTAAGAGTACCGTACTGTCGCACTGTCCAGGCTCAGCGCAGTGTGAGTGTGCGGGGCGTCACACACTGGAACAACCTCCCACAGGATATCAAATCACTCACTTCTATTAATACATTTAAAGGCAAAATTAAATCATCTTTATTGCAAAGTTATGAACAATAATCAGACATGTTAATATTATTATTACTAGTAATATTATTTTTTTATTTATTTTCTACTATAATTATTTACAATACTTTATATACATGTATGTATGTATATGTATGTGTGTGTGTGTATGTGAATCTATATGTGTGTATGTATATGTGTGTGTATATATGTATATGTGTATGTATGTATGTATGTATGTATGTATGTATATGTGTATGTGTATTTGTGTTTATGTATGCATATGTGTGTGTATGTATATGTATATAAGAACATAAGAACATAAGAACGCAGGAGTCTGCAAGAGGCCGGTAGGCCTGTACGAGGCAGCTCCTTTGACCCTAAGCTCCCGTGTATCTAACCCCACCTAATATCGCTGTCCATGAATTTATCTAGTCTATTTTTGAATGTGACAATTGTATTGGCACTCACCACATGACTGCTAAGCTTATTCCACTCATCCACCACCCTGTTAGTAAACCAATTTTTGCCTATGTCCCTGTTGAATCTGAATTTATCCAGTTTAAACCCGTTACTTCGTGTCCTACCCGGTTCTCTTACCAACAAAACCTTATGAATGTCTCCCTTATTAAAGCCCTTCATCCATTTATAAACCTCGATCATGTCTCCACGCACCCTTCGCCTTTCTAGAGAATGCAAGTTTAACTGTTTGAGTCTTTCCTCGTATGGCAAGTTTCTCAACCCCTGAATCATCTTAGTCATCCTCCTCTGCACCGATTCTAACATTTTGATATCCATTCTATAGTAGGGTGACCAGAACTGAACCGCATAGTCAAGATGAGGTCTAACTAATGCTAAATATAGTTTGAGGAAGACTTCGGGGCTTCTGTTGCTTACGCTCCTTGAAATAAATCCCAGTACCCTATTAGCTCGATTTCTAGCTTGAATGCATTGTGCCCTTGGACGGAGATCAGAGCTCACTAAGACCCCTAAATCCCTCTCGCACCCAGACCTACTTATGAGAGTGTCATATGTATGTATGATATGTATGTATGTGTGTATGTATGTGTATATATGTATGTGTGTGAGTATGTATTTGTGTATGTATGTGTGTGTATATATGTACATATGTATGTATATGGATGCGTATGAATGTGTGTATGTGTACATATGTGTGTATATGTATATGTATGTGTATATGTGTATGTATTTGTATGTATGTATGTATGTATATATGTTTGTATGTATGTCCATATGTATGTATATGGTGTGTATGTGTATTGTTTGTATGAACGTATATGTGTATTTCTTTATGTATGTATTTTTATATGCTATGCATATATGTGTGTATGTATGTATATGTATGTGTATATGTATGTATGTATGTATGTATGTGATTATGTATGTACATATGTGGGTCTGCATGTACATGTATTTGTGTGAGTAGGCAATAAACTAAAATGTGCAGTATTTATGTCTTATACATGATAGATACTGTCTTCAACTAGGCCAAAACAATTGCATGATCTATATTTTTCTTTGTTCATTATAACTGATCCATACAAAAGCTTCTTGCTTAATGGACCTGGGCTGTACTATTACTGTTTACTGTTTATAACATATTATATTATATCAATGGCCTATAAATATATCAATATCAATATCAATATCGAGGTGCTTTCATCTGCTTCTCAATATCAAGGTGCTTTCATCTGCTTCTCAATATCAAAGTGCTTTCATCTGCTCATCAATATCGATGTGCTTTCATCTGCTCCTCAATATCGAGGTGCTTTCATCTGCTCCTCAATATCAAGGTGCTTTCATCTGCTCCTAAGTATCGAGGTGCTTTCATATGTTCCTCAATATCAAGGTGCTTTCATCTGCTCTTCAATATCAAGGTGCTTTCATCTGCTCCTCAGTATCGAGGTGCTTTCATGTGTTCCTCAATATCAAGGTGCTTTCATCTGCTCCTCAGTATCGAGGTGCTTTCATCTGTTCCTCAATATCAAGGTGCTTTCACCTGCTCCTCAGTATCGAGGTGCTTTCATCTCCTCTTCAATATCAAGGTGCTTTCATCTGCTCCTAAGTATCGAGGTGCTTTCATCTGTTCCTCAATATCAAGGTGCTTTCATCTGTTCCTCAATATCAAGGTGCTTTCATCTTTCCTCAATATCGATGTCCTTTCATCTGTTCCTCAATATCGAGGTCCTTTCATCTGTTCCTAAGTATCGAGGTCCTTTCATCTGCTCCTAAGTATCGAGGTCCTTTCATCTGTTCCTCAATATCGAGGTCCTTTCATCTGTTCCTCAATATCGAGCTCCTTTCATCTGTTCCTCAATATCAAGGTGCTTTCATCTGTTCCTAAGTATCGAGGTCCTTTCATCTGCTCCTAAGTATCGAGGTCCTTTCATCTGTTCCTCAATATCGAGGTCCTTTCATCTGTTCCTCAATATCGAGGTCCTTTCATCTGCTCCTAAGTATCGAGGTCCTTTCATCTGTTCCTCAATATCGAGCTCCTTTCATCTGTTCCTCAATATCGAGGTCCTTTCATCTGCTCCTCAATATCAAGGTGCTTCATCGCTCCTGTTCCAATATCGAAAAGGTGCTTTCATCTGCTCCTCAATATCGAGGTCCTTTCATCTGTTCCTCAATATCGAGGTGCTTTCATATGTTCCTCAATATCGAGGTCCTTTCATCTGTTCCTCAATATCGAGGTGCTTTCATCTGCTCCTCAATATCGAGGTGCTATCATGTGCTCCTCAATATCAAAGTGCTTTCATCTCTTCCTCAATATCGAGGTGCTTTTAACTGCTCCTTAATATCGAGGTGCTATCATGTGCTACTTAATATCGAGGTGCTTTCTTCTGCTCTTCAATATCGAGGTGCTTTCATCTGCTGCTCAATATCAAGGTGTTTTCATCTGTTCCTCAATATCAAGGTGCTTTAATCTGCTGCTCAGTATCGACGTAATTTCATCTGCTCCTCAATATCCTGGTGCTTTCATCTGCTGCTCAATATCAAGGTGTTTTCATCTGTTCCTCAATATCGAGGTGCTTTCATCTGCTGCTCAATATCAAGGTGTTTTCATCTGTTCCTCAATATCAAGGTGCTTTCCTCTGCTGCTCAATATCGACGTAATTTCATCTGCTCCTCAATATCCTGGTGCTTTCATCTGCTCCTCAATATCAAGGTGTTTTCATCTGTTCCTCAATATCAAGGTGCTTTCATCTGCTGCTCAATATCGAGGTGCTTTCATCTGTTCATCAATATTGAGGTGCTTTCATCTGCTCCTCAATATCGAGGTGCTTTCATCTGCTCCTCAATATCGAGGTGCTTTCATCTGCTCCTCAATATCGACGTACTTTCATCTGCTCCTCAATATTGAGGAGCTTTCATCTGCTGCTCAATATCGAGGTGCTTTCATCTGTTCCTCAATATTGAGGTGCTTTCATCTGCTCCTCAATATCGAGGTGCTTTCATCTGCTCCTCAATATAGAGGTGCTTTCATCTGCTCCTCAATATCGAGGTGCTATCATGTGCTCCTCAATATCAAAGTGCTTTCATCTCTTCCTCAATATCGAGGTGCTTTTATCTGCTCCTTAATATCGAGGTGCTATCATGTGCTACTTAATATCGAGGTGCTTTCTTCTGATCTTCAATATCGAGGTGCTTTCATCTGCTGCTCAATATCGACGTAATTTCATCTGCTCCTCAATATCCTGGTGCTTTCATCTGCTGCTCAAAATCGAGGTGCTTTCATCTGTTCCTCAATATTGAGGTGCTTTCATCTGCTCCTCAATATCGAGGTGCTTTCATCTCCTCCTCAATATCGAGGTGCTTTCATCTGCTCCTCAATATCGACGTACTTTCATCTGCTCCTCAATATCGAGGTGCTTTCATCTGCTGATCAATATCGAGGTGCTTTCATCTGTTCCTCAATTTTGAGGTGCTTTCATCTGCTCCTCAATATCGAGGTGCTTTCATCAGCTCCTCAATATAGAGGTGCTTTCATCTGCTCCTCAAGGTGTTTTCATCAAGGTGTCTTCAATATCGAGGTGCTTTCATCTGCTCCTCAATATCGAGGTGCTTTCATCTGCTCCTCAATATCGAGGTGCTTTCATCTGCTCCTCAATATCAAGGTGCTTTCATCTGCTCCTTAATATCAAGGTGCTTTCATCTGCTCCTCAATATCAAGGTGCTTTCATCTGCTACTCAATATCGAGGTGCTTTCACCTGCTCTTTAATATCGATGTGATTTCACCTGCTCCTCAATATTAAAGTGCTTTCATCTGCTCCTCAATATCGATGTGATTTCATTTGCTCCTCAATATCGATGTGCTATTATCTGCCCTCAATATCGAGGGCTTTTATCTGCTCCTCAATATCAATGTGCTCTCACCTGCTCCTCATTATCGAGGGGCTTTTATCTGCTCCTCAATATCAATGTGCTTTCACCTGCTCCTCAATATCAAGGTGCTTTCACCTCCTCCCAATATCGATGTGCTTTCACTTGCTCCTCAATATCGATTTGCTTTCATCTGCTCCTCAATATCGAGGAGCTTTCATCTGCTCCTCAGTATCGAAGTGCTTTCATCTGCTCCTCAATATCGAGGTGCTTTCATCTGCTCCTTAATATCGAGGTGCATTCATCTGTTCTTCAATATCGAAGTGCTTTCATCTGTTCCTCGATAACGAGATGCTTTCATCTATTCCTCAATATCGAGGTGCTTTCAACTACTCCTCAATATTGAGGTGCTTTTATCTGCTCCTTAATATCAAGGTGCTTTCATCTGATCCTCAATATCGAGATGCTTTCATCTGCTCCTCTATATGAAGGTGCTTTCATCTGCTAATCAACATCAAGGTGCTTTCACCTGCTCCTCAATATATAGGTTCTTTCATATACTCCTCAATATCAAGCTGCTTTCACCTGATCCTCAATATTATGGTGCTTTCATCTCTTCCTCAATATCGAGGTGCTTTAATCTGCTCCTCAACATCGAGGTGCAATTATCTGCTCTTCAATATCGAGAGGCTTTCATCTGCTCCTAGATATCGATGTGCTTTCACCTGCTGCTCAATATCGGGGTGCTTTCATCTGCTACCTACTATCGAGGTGGTTTCATCTGATCCTCAATATCGATGTGGGATCATTTGCTCCTCAATATCAAGGTGCTTTCACCCGCTCCCTAATATCGAGGTGCTTTCACCTGCTCCTCAATATCGATGTGCTTTCGCCTGCTCCTCAATATCAAGGCTTTTCACCAGCTCCTCAATATCGATGTGCTTTCACCTGCTCCTCAATATCTAGGTGCTTTCATCTGCTTCTCAATATCAAGGTGCTTTCATCTGCTTCTCAATATCAAGGTGCTTTCATCCGCTGTTGCCTCTCTTTCTGTCTTCTATCGATATTTCCATTGCGCTGATCGCCTTTGAACTTACTAACTGCATGCCTCCCCATCTGGTATCTGCTGCGCACACATCTTTCTACTTATGCTCATCTCTATACTGTCCAAACCCCTTATGGAAGAGTTAACCAGCATCTTCACTCTTTCATCCCTCACGCTGGTAAACTCTGGAACAATCTTCATTCATCTGTATTTCCTCCTGCCTACGACTTGAACTCTTTCAAGATGAGGGTTTCAGGACACCTCTCCTCCCGAATTTACCACTTCTTCTGATTCTTTTATGGGAGCAGCGATTAGCGGATTTTTTTATTATTGTTTTTTTTGTGTGTGTGCCTATGAGCTGCCTCCTTTATTGTAAAAAAAAAAAATACCGATGTGCTTTCACCTGCTCCTCAATATCAAGGTGCTTTCTTCTTCTCCTCAATATCAAGGTGCTATCATCTGCTCCTCAATATCGATTTGCTTTCATCTGCTCCTCAATTTGAAGGTGCTTTCATCTGCTCATCAATATCGAGTTTCTTTCATCTGCTCCTCAATATCAAGGTGCTTTCATTTGCTAATAATAAGAATTATTTTTATTTTTATTATTATTATTATTATTATTATTATTATTATTATTATTATTATTTTTATTATTATTATTATTATTATTGTGTTTTCATCTGCTTCTCTATATCAAGGTGCTTTCATCTGCTAATCAATATCAAGGTGCTTTCATCTGCTCCTCAATATCGAGGTTCTTTCATATACTCCTCAATATAAAGGTGCTTTCATCTGCACCTCAATATCGAGGTGCTTTCATCTGCTCCTCAACATCGAGGTGCTTTCATCTGCTCCTCAACATCGAGGTGCTTTCACCTGCTCCTTAATATCGATGTGCTTTCACCTGCTCCTCAATATAAAGGTGTTATCATTTGCTCCTCAATATCAAGGTGCTTTATCCCGCTCCCCGATATCGAGGTGCTTTCACCTGCTCCTGAATATCAAGGTGCTTTCACCAGCTCCCCAATATCGATGTGCTTTCACCTGCTTTTCAATATCAAGGTGCTATCATCTGCTTCTCAATATCAAGGTGCTTTCATCCGCTCCACAATATCGAGGTGCTTTCATCTGCTTCTCAATATCAAGGTGCTTTCATCCGCTCCACAATATCGAGGTGCTTTCATCTGCTCCTCAATATCGAGGTGCTTTCATCTGCTCCTCCATATCAAGTTGCTTTCATCTGCTCCTCAATATCGAGGTGCTTTCCTTTGCTCCTCAATATCGACGTGCTTTTATATGCTCCTCAATATCGAGATGCTTTCATCTGCTCCTCAATATGAAGGTGCTTTCATCTGCTCCTCAATATCGAGTTGCTTTCATCTGCTCCTCAATATCGAGGTCCTATTATCTGCTCTTCAATATCGAGGTGCTTTCGTTTGCTGCTCAATATCGAGGTGCTTTCATCTGTTCCTCAATATCGAGGTCCTATTATCTGCTTCTCAATATTGAGGTGCTTTCAACTACTCCTCAATATCGAGGTCCTTTCATCTGTTCCTCAATATCGAGGTGCTTTCATCTGCAGCTCAATATCGAGGTTCTTTCATCTGCTCATCAGCATCGAGGTCCTTTCATCTGTTCCTCAATATTGAGGTTCTTTCATCTGCTCCTCAATATCGAGGTGCTATCATCTGCTGCTCAATATCAAGGTGCTTTCATCTGCTCCTCAATATCGATGTGCTTTCACCTGCTCCACAATATCAAGGTGCTTTCATCTGCTATTCAATATCGAGGTGCTTTCACCTGCTCCTCAATATCGAGGTGCTTTCACCTGCTTTTTAATATCGAGGTACTTTCACCTGCTCCCCAATATCGATGTGCTCTCACCTGCTCCTTAATACCGAGGTGCTTTCATCTTCTCCTCAATATCGAGGTGCTTTCATTTGCTCATAATTATCGAGCCATCTGCTCCTCTATATCAAGGTGTTTACATCGGGTCCACAATATCAAGGTGCTTTCATCTGCTCCTTCAATATCGAGGTGCTTTCATCTGCTCCTCAATATCGAGGTGCTTTCATCTGGTCCTCAATATGGAGGTGCTTTCATCTGCACCTCAATATCGAGGTGCTTTCATCTGCTCCTCAATATCGAGGTGCTTTCATCTGCTCCTCAATATCGAGGTGCTTTCATCTGCTCCTCAATATCAAGGTGCTTTCATCTGATCCTCAATATCAAGGTCCTTTCATCTGCTCCTCAAAATCGAGGTGCTTTCATCTGCTCCTCAATATCGAGGTGCTTTCATCTGCTCCTCAATATCGAGGTGCTTTCATCTGCTCCTCAAAATCGAGGTGCTTTCATCTGATCCTCAATATCGAGGTGTTTTAATCTTCTCCTCAATATCGAGGTGCTTTCATCTGATACTCAATATCGAGGTGCTTTCATCTGCTCCTCAATATCGAGGTGCTTCATCTGTTCCTCAATATCGAGGTGCTTTCATCTGCCCTCAATATCGAGGTGCTTTCATCTGCTCCTCAATATCTATGTGCTATCTGCTCCTCAATATCGAGGTGCTTTCGTCTGCTGCTCAATATCGAGGTGCTTTCATCTGCTCCTCAATATCAAGGTGCTTTCATCTGCTCCTCAATATCGAGGTGCTTTCATCTGCTCCTCAATATCAAGGTGCTTTCATCTGCTCCTCAATATCAAGGTGCTTTCATCTGCTCCTCAATATCGATGTGCTTTCATCTGCTCCTCAATATCGATGTGCTTTCATCTGCTCCTCAATATCAAGGTTAATTTTATTTTATTCATCAAATATCGAGTATTATTTCATCTGCTATTATTATTAAGGTAAAAGCCATTTACACAATTATTATTACGGCTTATTACACATACACATATTATTATTACATATACATATTATTACATATATATACACATACACATATATACATATTATTATTATTAGCTTTACATATTTATATTACACACATACACACACACACACACACACACACACATTATTATTATATTATTATTATTACATATATATACATATTATTATTATTATTTATTATTATTATTATTATTACATATTATTATTATTATTATTATATTTATTATTATTATATTAAATAAAGAAACATGGTGGTTTAATGAAGAGGTATTATAGAAAGTTCAAGCTAAAGAAGATAGTTGAAGAAAAGATGGAAAGTAACAAAGTTGGGATTTGGTGGATAAAGAGTATATTACAAACAGTGCAGCAAGGAAGCAAAAGAATCGATAGCAATTGGTAAAAAGTCAGAAGCGTATGACAACCTGTATAAAGAGTTGGATACCAAGGAAGGACAACAAAAGTATTCTGTTGGCCAAGACGAGAAAAAACAAGAGCACAAAAGACATTACACATATTAGACAGGATCAAGGGATGAAAGAGGGGTTGTGATACGAAAGGAAAGAGGATATCATAATAAGGTGGAAGGATCTACTTTGAGAAGCTGCTAAATGAAGAAATGATGAGACTTATTAGATGATGATGGAGAACCGAACGACCCGATTAGTAGGGGAGGTGACAAGACAAGAGGTAGAAAAAGCACTGAAGAAAAATGAAAAGTGGCAAGTCAATAGGGCCCGACGGAATACCAGTAGTGAAGTAAGGAAAGCCTTAGAAGAGAAGGAGTTGGACATGTTGCACCAGCTGATCAGAGGAATAATGGAGAAGGGAAGTTATACCAGAGAAAAGTGGAGAGAAGCTAACACTGATTACTGGGATCTTTGAAGAGAGAAGGGAGACATCCAGTGTTGTGAGGAACTATCGAGTGGATAAAATTCAATGTCTCACACCCCCCCTTTTTTAAACCATTCGAAAGGGTGTTGATGATAGATTGAGACAGGTGGTACATATCGGTAGGCAACAACTATCAGGGATTTAAGAAGGACTTTTTGGAACGAAGTTGACGGAATTTTTCACTTCGACAGAATATGGAAAAATATCGGGAAAAGCTAGAAAGTGGACTTACATATGGTTTTTATTGACTTGGAGAAAGCATACGATAGGGGTCCCACGGCAAGAAGTGTATGGAGTAGTTTAAGAGAAAGGAGATGCCAGAAAAGTATGGCTGAATTGTCCAAGAATGCTACAAGAATGTTACAACTAGAGTTCGAGTACGGTTGGTACAACTGACAGTTTCCATGTGAAAGTCATTCTATTACACCAAGGATCGGCACTTAAGTCCATTACTTTCAAATATAGTGTTCGATGTCATTACAGAAAATGTCAGAAAAGGAGGAACCACCCTGGTGTGTATTATATGCTGATGACATCGTTCAGGACAGAGGAGAGAAGACAGCTGGAAAGAAAATCTAGAAGAATGAGAGAGTTGCTTGGAAAAGCAGAGGAATGAAGATTAGTAGGTCCAAAACGGAGAATACCACAACAGATACAAGTGGCGACCAACAGGCCACAATTAGACTAAATGGTGAAATGTTGAAGAGAGTGAAAACATTTAAGTACTTGGGATCTATGGTAGACGAGACAGTGGAGATGGAAAAGAAGTGAATTTCTGGATCCAATGGCTTTTGAATAACTGGCGGAAAGTTTCTGGTGTGATATGTGATAGGAGGGTACCAGTAAGAGTGAAGGGGTAAAAGTTCACAAAAGCGTGGTCAGACCTGCAATGGCGTATGGGCTTGAAGCCCACAAACGCCTCCTGAAGAAGAACGAAGAAAATAAGATGGATGGGCGGAAATGAAGATGTTGAGATGGATGGTAGGAGTCACCAGAAGAGATCTGGGAATTAAATGAATATATAAGAGGAACAGTGAAAGTAATTTGGAAATCTCCAAGAAGATCCAGGAGTCAAGATTGAGGTATGGACATGAGAAGAAGAGTTGGGGAAGATCATGGCGGAAGGGAGTCGTGGAAATGGAAGTGCAGGGAAATAGAAGAGAGGAAGCGCCCAAACGAAGGTGGATTGACAGTACATAAACGGAGATCTAAGGGAGAAGAATTTAAACCCAGAGATGGCCAACAAATAGAAATACGTGGAGAAGGCTCATTCACACCCATGACCCCTGAATAGGAAAAGCTGGGAAGAAGAAGATTATTATTATTATTATTATTATTATTATTATTATTATTATTATTATTATTATTATTATTATTATTATTATTATTATTATTATTATTATTATTATTATTATTATTATTATTATTATTATTATTATTATTGTTATTATTGTTATTTTTATTATTATTATTATTATTATTATTATTATTATTATTATTATTATTATTATTATTATTATTATTATTATTATTATTATTATTATTATTATTATTATTATTATTATTATTATTATTATTATTATTATTATTATTATTATTATTATTATTATTATTATTATTATTATTATTATTATTATTATTATTATTATTATTATTATTATTATTATTATTATTATTACCTATTATTATTATTATTATTAATACTATTATTATTATTATTATTATTATTATTATTATTATTATTATTATTATTATTATTATTATTATTATTATTATTATTATTATTATTATTATTATTATTATTATTATTATTATTATTATTATTATTATTATTATTATTATTATTATTATTATTATTATTATTATTATTACTTTTTTCTTCCTTCCCTTCCTTCCTTCCTTATTCCCTTCTTTCTTCCTCCTTTCCTTCCTTTTGTAATTCCTCCTTTCATACTTATCTCCCTTCCTTTTCCTTCTCTCTCCCTCCTCTTATTATCTTTCCCTTTCTCCTTTCTCTTACTTCTTCTCCCTATCATCTTTATATATATATATATATATATATATATATATATATATATATATATATATATATATATATATATATATATATATATATATATATATATATATATATATATATATATATATATATATATATATATATATATATTTTTTTTTCTAATTCCTTCCCTTCTTCTTCCTTCCCTTCGTTTCCTTCCTTTTCCCTCCTTCACTCCTTGTCCTTCCTCTCCTTCCTTCCTTCCTTTCCTTCCTTTTCTTTCTTCCCCTGTTTTTGTATTTTTTTTCTCCTCCTCCTCCTCGTCCTCCTCCACCACCACCTCCTCTTCTTATAAGCTATTAATCGTCTCAGCTGTTCCTCATTTATCTCTCTACCTCATGATACACAAATCCCTGTTTTCCTCGCCTTGCTGTCTTTACCTCACAGTTATTCATCGTTTTAGTTCTCTCTTATAGACTAGCTCATGAAATAGTCGTGATCTATATTTTGTTCTCCCTCTCTTTCTGCATCATTCCTTGGAACGTTATTCATATTCCCATGTCTTCCTTTCTAAATATCCTTCCTTCAATTATTTATCCCATTAACTATCTTATTCTCCTTCCTTCTTTCCTTCCTTCTTCCCTCCCTTTCTTAATTTGTATCTTTCCTCCTTCTTCTTTTCCTTAGACTCTTTCTTTCATCCTTTCTTTCTTTCTTTATTTTCTCATTTTGACTTATTCGATGTTTTTTTTTTCTTTTTCTTATTATTTCAATCACTCTTCTCTCTTCTCCGTTTACCGTTTACCGTTGATGAGGTTTCAGGCCCCGCTCCGCTGCTGGTGCAGTGCTCTGCGAGGGCCGTCAACAATTATGATGTTAGCCTTGATAATAATCCCCGATGCACTTATTCACATCGTCGTAGTGAGTGAGTGAGTCGTGATTGCTTTCATGAATAGCCTACTGATGTCCTTTTGATAAAAATTGGCATCATCAAAGTCACTTGGCCGTGTTTGGGTTCACACTAAATTATTTCCAACACACTGAACATTTAACACACAATTTGTCTTTGAGTACAAACACTAATTAATAGCCATGATCGGTAATGTTACGAATTCTCTCGATTTCGGTTTGAAGTACTACACAACACTGGTCATTCACTGAGTGGTTGATTTCAGGCTTCTTGTACCTCACACAATCCTTCAACGCAATCCTTCGATTTGTGATCGTCAGTGCATTTGAAACTTTTTTGGGCCTTTCCATTGCTCTTAACAGTACAGTTGACCTCAAAATGGCCGTATCTCTGGCAATGATAGCATCTAATTGCACGGAATCTGTCTCTCCCTGTTTATATTCTCCATTCTAATTTCAACTTGTCATGATTCTTGTGAGTCAGCTCTCTCACAGCTGGATCACACCTCAGAATGTAGTGCATTGTGCCGCCAGCTGCAGGCTTACTAAAAAACAGCTCAATCTTATTCTCAACACCCTCAATTGTGAGTAAGAACTCTTTGCGGTCTAAGATGGTCACCTTTATTTTTTCCTTGGACTCCTCATTTTCAACATTGCATATCAATATCTGTGTTTTCTATTTTCCAACACTCTTGGTAGTAAGACACCAATTATTGAGCAGCCTCATCCCTTTTGTTCTCTTTTGTCAGAGTTCATGACAATATTACCTCCATTTGTGAATCTTGAATCAGTTATGTGAATGCCATTCAATGACTGGGAGACTTCATCCTTCGTGTCTGTTGCCTTCTTTTCCTGGTTAGAAGCTTCCACAACAAGAGATTCTTCCTGACTTCCCTGTCTCTCTTCGCCACCTCAGCCCAACTAAGATTTGCCTTGTCTGCACGAACCGCGTCAGCAACTGATCCCAGCTCCTGCACCTTCTCAGCCCTTGCTTCAACCTCATCGATCCCTAACAATAGATATATCTTTAGATAATTCTTGGTTGAATTCATCCATTTTTACCACAATGCTGGTAGCCAGAGATGCGTTATGGAGGCATGGGGTGCAAATGCAGTTAATTTTATGTATATTGCTTAATTCCAGACAAATGAGCACACTCCACATGACACCATTCAGGACACAAAGAACATCCAATCCACTTCTCGCCTGTGAAATCCTCACAAACGAAACACAAAACTTATGTGTTTTCCTCGATCTTAGTCATTTGTACTGGGTGGGGTAGGGTGACATGATCACTTGACAGTAGCCTCTAGTTTTTAGGGTTAATTAATT
>NW_026112176.1:315000-345000 GCF_024679095.1 Eriocheir sinensis | reverse complement strand
TGGCTTAACTATCTGGGTGGGATGCTGACCTTGGCTTAACTGTCTGGGTGGGATGCTGACCTTGGCTTAACTGTCTGGGTGGGATGCTGACCTTGGCTTAACTGTCTGGGTGGGATGCTGACCTTGGCTTATCTGTCTGGGTGGGATGCTGACCTTGGCTTAACTGTCTTGGTGGGATGCTGACCTTGGCTTATTTGTCTAGGTGGGATGCTGACCTTGGCTTAACTGTCTGGGTGGGATGCTGACCTTGGCTTAGCTGTCTGGGTGGGATGCTGACCTTGACATAACTGTCTGGGTGGGATGCTGATTTTGGCTTAACTGTCTGGGGGGGACGCTGACCTTGGCTTAAGTGTCTGGGTGGGATGCTGACCTTGGCTTAACTGTCTGGGTGGGATGCTGACCTTGGCTTAAGTGTCTGGGTGGGATGCTGACCTTGGCTTAACTGTCTGGGTGGGATGCTGACCTTGGCTTAAATGTCTAGGTGGGATGCCGACCTTGGCTTAACTGTTTGGGTGGGATGCTGACTTTGGCTTAACTGTCTGGGTGGATGCTGACCTTGGCTTAACTGTCTGGGTTGGATGCTGACCTTGGCTTAACTGTCTGGGTGGGATGCTGACCTTGGCTTAACTGTCTGGGTGGGATGCTGACCTTGGCTTAGCTGTTTGGGTGGGATGCTAAACTTGGCTTAGCTGTCAGGGTGGGATACTGACCTTGGCTAAATTGTCTGGGTGGGATGCTGATCTAGGATTAACTGTTTGGGTGGGATGCTGACCTTGGCTTAACTGTCTGGGTGGGATGCTGCTCTTGGCTTAATTGTCTGGGTGGGATGTTGATCTTGGCTTATATGTCCGGGTTTGATGCGGGGTGGCGTGCGAGGGACAGTAGGAGGCGGTGGCGTCGTTCGATAGATAGGAGGAGGTGGTGGCGGGGGTGGCTTGCGATGGACAGGAGAATGCAATGGCAGGGTTGGCGTGCGAGGGACAGGAGGAGGCGGTTACGGGGGTGACGTTCGAGGGAGAGTAGGAGGAGGTGGCGGGGGTGCCGTGCGAGGGAAATGAGGAGGCTGTGGCGGGGATAACGTTTTAGGGAAAGGAGTAGTAGGTGGCATGGGTGGCGTGCGAGTGAAAGGAGGAGGCGGCGGCGGGGGTGTCGTGCAAGGGGAAAGGAGGATGCGTCGGCAGGGGTGTCGTGGGGGGAAACGAGGAGGCTGCGGCGGGGGTGTCGTGCGAGGGAAACGAGGAGGCGGCGGCGGGGGTGTCGTGCGAGGGAAACGAGGAGGCGACGGCGGGGGTGTCGTGCGAGGGAAAGGATGAGGCTGCGGCGAAGGTGGCGTGGAATGGACTGGAGGAGGCGGTGGCGAGTTTGCCGTCTGAGAAACAGGAAGAAGCGGTGACGGGGGTGGCGTACGAAGGACAGGAGGAGGCGGTGGCCGGGGCGGCGTGCAAGGGAAAGGAGGAGGCAGTAACGGGAGTGGCGTACGAATGACTGAAGGAGGCGGTGGCGCGGTCGGCATTCGACAGACAGGAGGAGGCGGCGGCGGTGGTGGCATGCGAAGGACAATAGGAGGCGGTGGCGGGGTTGGCGTGCGAGGGACAGGAGGAGGCGGTGGCGGGGGTGGAGTGCGAGGAACCATATGAGGCGATGGCGGGGTTAGCGTGCGAGGAACAGGAGGAGGCGGTGGCGGGGGTGGAGTGCGAGGAACCATATGAGGCGATGGCGGGGTTAGCGTGCAAGGAACAGGAGGAGACGGTGGTGGGTGGAGTGCAAGGAACCATATGAGGCGGTGGCGGGGTTGGCGTGCGAGGAACAGTAGGAGGCGGTGGCGGGGGTGGCGTGCGAGGGACAGGAGGAGGCGGTGGGGGGGGTGGCGTGCGAGGAACCATATGAGGCGGTGGCGGGGCTAGCGTGCGAGGAACAGGAGGAGGCGGTGGCGTGGGTGGAGTGCGAGGAACCATATGAGGCGATGGCGGGGTTAGCGTGCAAGGAACAGGAGGAGGCGGTGGCGGGGGTGGAGTGCGAGGAACCATATGAGGCGGTGGCGGGGTTGGCGTGCGAGGAACAGGAGGAGGCGGTGGCGGGGGTGGAGTGCGAGGAACCATATGAGGCGGTGGCGGGGGTGGAGTGCGAGGAACCATATGAGGCGGTGGCGGGGGTGGCGTGCGAGGAACAGGAGGAGGCGGTGGCGTGGGTGGCGTGCGAGGAACCATATGAGGCGGTGGCGGGGGTGGCGTGCGAGGAACAGGAGGAGGCGGTGGCGTGGGTGGCGTGCGAGGAACCATATGAGGCGGTGGCGTGGGTGGCGTGCGAGGAACCATATGAGGCGGTGGCGGGGTTAGCGTGCGAGGAACAGGAGGAGGCGGTGGCGTGGGTGGAGTGCGAGGAACCATATGAGGCGGTGGCGGGGTTGGCGTGCGAGGAACAGGAGGAGGCGGTGGCGTGGGTGGAGTGCGAGGAACCATATGAGGCGGTGGCGGGGGTGGCGTGCGAGGAACAGGAGGAGGCGGTGGCGGGGGTGGCGTGCGAGGAACAGTAGGAGGCGGTGGCGGGGGTGGCGTGCGAGGAACAGGAGGAGGCGGTGGCGGGGGTGGAGTGCGAGGAACCAGATGAGGCGGTGGCGGGGGTGGCGTGCGAGGAACCATATGAGGCGGTGGCGGGGGTGGCGTGCGAGGAACCTGAGGAGGCGGTGGCGGGGGTGGCGTGCGAGGAACAGGAGGAGGCGGTGGCGGGGGTGGAGTGCGAGGAACCATATGAGGCGGTGGCGGGGGTGGAGTGCGAGGAACAGTAGGAGGCGGTGTGGGGTGGAGGTGAGGAACCAGGAGGAGGCGGTGGCAGGGGTGGAGTGCGAGGAACCAGGGAGGCGGTGGCGGGGTTGGCGTGCGAGGAACAGGAGGAGGCGGTGGCGGGGGTGGAGTGCGAGGAACCATATGAGGCGGTGGCGGGGGTGGAGTGCGAGGAACAGGAGGAGGCGGTGGCGGGGGTGGAGTGCGAGGAACCATATGAGGCGGTGGCGGGGTTGGCGTGCGAGGAACAGGAGGAGGCGGTGGCGGGGGTGGAGTGCGAGGAACCATATGAGGCGGTGGCGGGGGTGGAGTGCGAGGAACCATATGAGGCGGTGGCGGGGGTGGAGTGCGAGGAACCATATGAGGCGGTGGCGGGGTTGGCTTGCGAGAAACAGGAGGAGGCGGTGGCGGGGGTGGAGTGCGAGGAACCATATGAGGCGATGGCGGGGTTGGCGTGCGAGGAACAGGAGGAGGCGGTGGCGGGGGTGGAGTGCGAGGAACCATATGAGGCGGTGGCGGGGTTGGCGTGCGAGGAACAGGAGGAGGCGGTGGCGGGGGTGGAGTGCGAGGAACCATATGAGGCGATGGCGGGGTTGGCGTGCGAGGAACAGGAGGCGGTGGCGTGGGTGGAGTGCGAGAAACAGGAGGAGGCGGTGGCGGGGGTGGAGTGCGAGGAACCATATGAGGCGATGGCGGGGTTGGCGTGCGAGGAACAGGAGGAAGCGGTGGCGTGGGTGGAGTGCGAATAACCATATGAGGCGATGCCTGGGTTGGCGTGCGAGGAACAGGAGGAGGCGGTGGCGGGGGTGAAGTGCGAGGAACCATATGAGGCGGTGGCGGGGTTGGCGTGCGAGGGAAAGGAGGAGGCGGTGGCGGGGGTGGAGTGCGAGGAACCATATGAGGCGGTGGCGGGGTTAGCGTCCGAGGAACAGGAGGAGGCGGCCGCGTGGGTGGCGTTCGAAAGACAGGAGGAGGCGGTGGGGTGGGTGGCGTGCGAGGGAAAGGAGGAGGCGGTGGCGGGGATAACGTTCGAAGGAGAGGAGTTGGCGGTGACATGGGTGGCGTGCGAGCGAAAAGAGGAGGCGGCGGCAGGTTGTGTCGTGCTAGGGAAAGGAGGAGGCGGTGGCGGGGGTGTCGTGCGAGGGAAACGAGGAGGCGGCGGCGGGGGTGTCGTGCGAGGGACAGGAGGAGGCGGCCGCATGGGTGGCGTTCGAAAGAAAGGAGGCGGCCGCGTGGGTGGAGTGCGAGAGACAGGAGGAGGCGGTGGCGGGGGTGGCGTGCGAGGGACATGAGGAGGCGGTTGCGGGGATGGCGTGTGATAGACAGGAGTAGGCGGTGGCGTGTGTGGTGTGCGAGGAGCAGGAGGAGGCGTTGTCGGAAGAGGCGTGCGAGGGACAGGAGGAGACTGTGGCGGGGGTGGGGTGCAAGGGAAAGGAGGAGGCGGTGACTTGGGTGTCGTGCGAGGGACAGGAAGAGGCGGTGGCTTGGGTGGCGAACGAGGGACAGGAGGAATCGGTGGCGTGGGTGGCGTTCGAGGGACAGGAGGAGGCGGTGGCGTAGGTGGCATGCGAGAGACAGGAGGAGGCGGTGGCTTTGGTGGCGTGCGAGGGACAGGAAGAGGCGGTGGCTTTGGTGGCATGCGAGGGACAGGAGGAGGCGGTGGCTTTGGTGGCGTGCGAGGGACAGGAAGAGGCGGTGGCTTGGGTGGCATTCGAGGGACAGGAGGAGGCGGTGGCGTGGGTGGCATGCGAGAGACAGGAGGAGGCGGTGACTTGGGTGTCGTGCGAGGGACAGGAGGAGGCGGTGGCTTGGGTGGCGAACGAGGGACAGGAGGAGGCGGTGACTTGGGTGTCGTGCGAGGGACAGGAAGAGGCGGTGGCTTGGGTGGCGAACGAGGGACAGGAGGAGGCGGTGGCGTAGGTGGCATGCGAGAGACAGGAGGAGGCGGTGACTTGGGTGTCGTGCGAGGGACAGGAGGAGGCGGTGGCGTGGGTGGCGTTCGAGGGACAGGAGGAGGCGGTGACTTGGGTGTCGTGCGAGGGACAGGAGGAGGCGGTGGCTTGGGTGGCGAACGAGGGACAGGAGGAATCGGTGGCGTGGGTGGCGTTCGAGGGACAGGAGGAGGCGGTGGCGGGGGGTGTCGTGCGAGGGAGAAGAGGAGGCGGTGGCGTGGGTGGCGTTCGAGGGACAGGAAGAGGCGGTGGCGTAGGTGGCGCTCGAGGGACAGGAAGAGGCGGTGGCGTAGGTGGCGTTCGAGGGACAGGAAGAGGCGGTGGCGTGGGTGGCGTTCGAGGGACAGGAGGAGGCGGTGGCGTAGGTGGCGTGTGTGAGACAGGAGGAAGCGGTGACTTGGGTGTCGTGCAAGGGACAGGAGGAGGCGGTGGCGTGGGTGGCGTTCGAGGGACAGAAGTATGCGGTGGCGGGGGTGGCGTGCGAGGGATAGAAGGAGGCGGTGGCGGCGTTCGATAGATTGGAGGTGGTGGTGGCGGGGGTGGCGTGCGAGGGACAGGAGAATGCAATGGCAGGGTTGGCGTGCGAGGGACAGGAGGAGGCGGTTACGGGGGTGACGTTCGAGGGAGAGTAGGAGGAGATGGCGGTGGTGGCGTGCGAGGGAAAGCAGGAGGCGGTGGCGGGGATAACGTTTGAGGGAAAGGAGTAGTCGGTGGCATGGGTGGCGTGAGAGAAAAAGGAGGAGGCGGCGGCGGGGTTGCCGTGCGAGGGCGAGGAGGCGGTGGCGGGCGGCGTGCGAGGGAAAAAGGAGGCGGCGGCGGGGGTGTCGTGCAAGGGACAGGAGGAGGCGGCGGTGGGGGTGTCGTGCAAGATAAAACGAGGAGGCGGAGGCGGGGGTGTCTTGCGAGGGATAGGAGGAGGCTGCGGCTGGGTTTGCGTTAGAGGGACAGGAGGAAGCGGTGGCGGGGTTGGCGTGCGAATGACAGTAGGAGGCGGTGGCTTGGGTGGCGTGAGAGGGACAAGAGGAGGCGGTGGCGGGGGTGGGGTGCGTGTTACAGGAGGAGGCGGTGGCGGGGGTTGCGTGCGAGGGACAGAAGGAGGCGGTGGCGGGGGTGGGGTGCGAGGGACAGGAGGAGGCGGTGGCGGGGGTGGCGTTCGATAGACAGGAGGAGGTGGTGACGGGGGTGGCGTGCGAGGGACAAGAGGAGGCGGTTACGGGGGTGACGTTCGAGAGACAGTGGGAGGCGGCAGCGGGTGTGTCGTGCGAGGGAAAGGAGGAGGCGGCGGCTGGGTTTGCGTTAGAGGGACAGGAGGAAGCGGTGGCGGGGTTGGCGTGCGAATGACAGTAGGAGGCGGTGGCTTGGGTGGCGTGAGAGGGACAAGAGGAGGCGGTGGCGGGGGTGGGGTGCGTGTTACAGGAGGAGGCGGTGGCGGGGGTTGCTTGCGAGGGACAAGAGGAGGCGGTGGCGGGGGTGGGGTGCGAGGGACAGGAGGAGGCGGTGGCGGGGGTGGCGTGCGAGGGACAGGAGGATGTGGTGGCGTGGGTGACATTTGAGGGACAGGAGGAGGAATCGGTGGCGGGTGTGGCGTGCAAGGGAAAGGAAGAGGCGGTGCCGGAGGGTCTTGCAAGGGAAAGGAGGATGCGATGGCGTGGGTGGCGTGCGAAGGAGAGGAGGAGGCGGTGGCGTGGGTGGCGTGCGAGGGACAGTAAGGGGCGGTAGCGGGGGTGCCGTGCGAGGGAAAGGAGGAGGCGGTGGCGGGGGTGGCGTGCGAGGGACAGGACGATGAGGTGGCGTGGGTGACATTCGAGGGACAGGAGGAGGCCGTGGCGTGGATCGTGTGCGAGGGACAGGAGGAGGCGGTGGCGTGGGTGGCGTTCGAGGGACAGGAGGAGGCGGAGGCGGGGCTGGCGTGGGAGGGACAGGAAGAGGCGGTGGCGGGGGTGGCCTGCGAGGGACAGGAGGAAGCGGTGGCGGGGGTGCCGTGCGAGGGACAGTAGGAGGCGGTGGCGGGGGTGGCGTGGGAGGGACAGAAAGAGGCGGTGGCGGGGTTGGCGTGCGAGGGACAGGAAGAGGCAGTGACGGGGTTGGAGTGCGAGGGACAGGAAGAGGCATTTGCGGGGGTTGCGTTTGAGGGAGAGGAGGAGGCGGTGGCCGGGTTGGCGTGCGAGGGGCAGGAGGAGGCGGTGGCGGGGGTTTCGTTCGAGGGACAGTAGGAGGCGGTAGCGTGGGAGGCGTGGGAGGGAGAGGAGGAGGCGGTGGCGGGGTTGGCGTGCGGGGGACAGTATGAGGCTCTAGCGGGGTTAACGTTCGAGGCGGTGGCGGGGGTGGCGTGCGAATGACAGTAGGAGGTGGTGGCGGGGGTGACGTTCGAGGGACCGTAGAAGGAAGTGGCGGGGTTTGCGTTAGAGGGACAGGAGGAAGCGGTGGCGGGGGTGGCGTTCGAGGGACAGTAGGAGGCGGTGGCGTGGGAGGCGTGGGAGGGACAAGAGGAAGCGGTGGTGAGGGTGGCGTGCGGGGGACATTATGAGGCTGTAGAGGGGTTAACGTTCGTGGGACAGTAGGAGGCGGTGGCGGGGGTGGCGTGCGAATGACAGTAGGAGGCAGTGGCGGGGTTTGCGTTAGAGAGACAAGAGGAAGCGGTGGCGGGGGTGGCGTGCGAGGGACAGTAGGAGACGATGGCGGGGATAGCGTTCGTTAGATAGGAGGAGGCGGTGTCCGGGTTGGCGTGCGAGGGACAGGAGATGGCGGTGGCGAGGATGGAGTTCGAGGGACAGAAGGAGGCGGTGGCGAGGTTTACGTTAGAGGGACAGGAGGAAGCGGTGGCGGGGGTGGCGTTCGATAGATAAAAGGAGGCGGTGTCTGGGTTGGCGTGCGAGGGACAGGAGGAGGCGGTGGCGAGGTTGTCGTTCAAGTGACAGGAGGAGGCGGTCGCGAGGTTTACGTTCGAGGGACAGGAGGAGGCGGTGGCGAGGTTGGCGTTCGAGGGACAGGAATAGGCGATGGAGAGGTTTGGGTGCGAGGGACAGCAGGAGGCGGCGGGGGTGATGGCGTGCGTGCTACAAAAGGAGGCGGTGGCGGGGGCTACGTGCGAGGGACAGGAGTAGGCGCTGGCGGGGTTGGCGAGCGAGGGACAGGAGGATGTGGTGGCGTGGGTGACATTCAAGGGACAGGAGGAGGCCGTGGCGTGTATCGTGTGCAAGGGACAGGAGGAGGCGATGGCGTGGGTGTCGTTCCAGGGACCGGAGCAGGCATGGGCCGGGTTGGCGTGCGAGGGGCAGGAGGAGGCGGTGGCGGGGGTTGCGTTTGAGGGACAGTAGGAGGCGGTGGCGTTGGAGGCGTGGGAGGGACAAGAGGAAGCGGTGGCGGGGGTGGCTTGCGAGGGACAGTATGAGGCTCTAGCGGGGTTAACGTTCGAGGGACAGGAGGAGGCGGTGGCGAGGTTAGCGTTCGAGGGACAGGAGGAGGTTGTCGCGAGGTTTACGTTAGAGGGACAGGAGGAAGCGGTGGCGGGGGTGGCGTGCGAGGGACAGTAGGAGACGATGGCGGGGATGACGTTCGTTAGATAGGAGGAGGCGGTGTCCGGGTTGGCGTGCAAGGGACAGGAGATGGCGGTGGCGAAGTTGGCGTTCGAGGGACAGAAGGAGGCGGTGGCGAGGTTTACGTTAGAGGGACAGAAGGAAGCGGTGGCGGGGGTGGCGTGCGAGGGACAGTAGTAGGCGGTGGCGGGGATGGCGTTCGATAGATAGGAGGCGGTGTCTGGGTTGGTGTGCGAGGGACAGGAGGAGGCGGTGGCGAGGTTGGCGTTCAAGGAACAGGAGGAGGCCGTCGCGAGGTTTACGTTCGAGGGACAGGAGTAGGCGATGGAGAGGTTTGCGCGCGAGGGACAGCAGGAGGCGGCGGCGGGGATGGCGTGCGTGTTCCAGGAGGAGGCGGTGGCGGGGGTTGCGTGCGACGGACAGGAGGAGGCGGTGGCGGGGTTGGCGAGCGAGGGACAGGAGGATATGGTGGCGTGGGTGACATTCAAGGGACAGGAGGAGGCCGTATCGTGGATCGTGTGCGAGGGACAAGAGGAGGCGATGCCGTGGGTGGCGTACGAGGGACAGGGGAAGGCGGTGGCGTAGATGGCGTGCGAGAGACAGGAGGAGTCCATGTCGTGTGTGGTATGCGAGGGACAGGAGGAGGCGTTGTCGGGTGTGGCGTGCGAGGGACAGGAGGAGACTGTGGCGGGGGTGGCGTGCGAGGGAAAGGAAGAGGCGGTGGCGGGGGTGGCATGCGAGGGACAGGGGGAAGCGGATGCGGTGGTGGCGTGCAAGGGTCAGAAAGGAGTCGGTGGCGGGGGTGGCGTGCGAGGGACAGGAAGAGGCGGTGCCGGGGGTGGCGTGCGAGTGACAGTAAGAGGCGGAAGCGGGGCTGGCGTGGGAGGGTGAGGAAGAGGCGGATGGCGGGGGTGGCGTGGGAGGGACAGGAAGAAGCGGTGGCGGGGTTGGCGTACGAGGGACAGGAAGAGGCATTGGCGGGGGTGGCGTTCGAGGGACAGTAGGAGGCGATGGCGTGGGAGGCGTGGGAGGGACAAGAGGAAGCGGTGGCGGGGGTGGCGAGCCAGGGACAGTATGAGGCTGTAGCGGGGTTAACGTTCGAGGGACATGAGGAGGCGGTGGCGAGGTTGGCGTTCGAGGGACAGGAGGAGGTGGTCGCGAGGTTTACGTTCGAGGGACAGGATGAGGCGGTGGCGAGGTTGGCGTTCGAGGGACATGAGTAGGCGATGGAGAGGCTTACGTGCGAGGGACAGCAGGAGGCGGCGGCGGGGATGGCGTGCGTGTTACAGGAGGAGGCGGTGGCGGGGGTTGCGTGCGAGGGACAGAAGGAGGCGGTGGCGGGGGTGGCTTGCGAGTGACAGGAGGATGTGGTGGCGTGGGTGACATTCGAGGGACAGGAGGAGGCCGTGGCGTGGATCGTGTTCGAGGGACAGGAGGAGGCGGTGGCGTAGATGGCGTGCAAGGGAAAGGAAGAGGCGGTGCCTGAGGATCGTGCAAGGGAAAGGAGGATGCTATGGCGTGGGTGGCGTGCGAGGGACAGGAGGATGCGATGGCGTGGGTGGCGTGCGAGGGACAGGAGGAGGCGGTGGCGTGGGTGCCATGCGAGGGAAAGGAGGAGGCGGTGGCGGGGGTGGCGTGCGAGGGACAGGACGATGAGGTGGCGTGGGTGACATTCGAGGGACAGGAGGATGCCGTGGCGTGGATCGTGTGCGAGGGACAGAAGGAAGCGGAGGCGGTGCTGGCGTGGGAGGGACAGGAAGAGGCGAAGGCGGGGGTGGCCTCCGAGGGACAGGACGATGAGGTGGCGTGGGTGATATTCGAGGGACAGGAGGATGCCATGGCGCTGATCGTGTGCGAGGGACAGAAGGAGGCGGAGGCGGTGCTGGCGTGGGAGGGACAGGAAGAGGCGAAGGCGGGGGTGGCCTGCGAGGGACAGGAGGAAGCGGTGGCGTGGGTGACATTCGAGGGACAGGAGGATGCCGTGGAGTGGATCGTGTGCGAGGGACAGAAGGAGGCGGAGGCGGTGCTGGCGTGGGAGGGACAGGAAGAGGCGGTGGCGGGGGTGGCGTGCGAGGGACAGAACGATGAGGTGGCGTGGGTGACATTCGAGGGACAGGAGGATGCCGTGGCGCTGATCGTGTGCGAGGGACAGAAGGAGGCGGAGGCGGTGCTGGCGTAGGAGGGACAGGAAGAGGCGAAGGCGGGGGTGACCTGCGAGGGACAGGAGGAAGCGGTGGCGTGGGTGCCGTGCGAGGGACAGTAGGAGGCGGTGGCGGGGTTGGCGTGCGTGTTACAAAAGGAGGCGGTGGCGGGGGCTACGTGCGAGGGACAGAAGGAGGCGGTGGCGAGATTGGCGAGCGAGGGACAGGAGGATGTGGTGGCGTGGGTGACATTCAAGGGACAGGAGGAGGCCGTGGCGTGGATCGTGTGCGAGGGACAGGAGGAGGCGGTGGCCGGATTGGCGTGCGAGGGGCAGGAGGAGGAGGTGGCGCGGGTGGCGTTCGGGGGACAGTAGGAGGCTGTTTCGTGGGAGGCGTGGGAGGGAGAAGAGGAAGCGGTGGCGGGGGTGGCATGCGAGGGACAGTATGAGGCTGTAGCGGGGTTAACGTTCGAGGGACAGGAGGAGGCGGTGGCGAGGTTGGCGTTCGAGGGACAGGAGTAGGCGGTGGCGAGGTTGGCGTTCGAGGGACAGGAGGAGGCGGTCGCGATGTTTACGATAGAGGGACAGGAGGAAGCGGTGGCGAGGTTGGCGTTCAAGGGACAGGAGGAAGTGGTCGCGAGGTTTATGTTCGAGGACAGGAGGAGGCGTTGGCGAGGTTGGCGTTCGAGGGACAGGAGTAGGCGATGGAGAGGTTTGCGCGCGAGGGACAGCAGGAGGTGGCGGCGGGGAAGGCGTGCGTGTTCCAGGAGGAGGCGGTGGCGGGGGTTGCGTGCGAGGGACAGTAGGAGGCGGTGGCGGGGGTTGCGTGCGAATGATAGTAGGAGGCAGTGGCGGGGTTTGCGTTAGAGAGGAGGAAGCGGTGGCGGGGGTGGCGTGCGAGGGACAGTAGGGGACGATGGCGGGGATGGCGTTCATTAGATAGGAGGAGGCTTTGTCCGGGTTGGCGTGCGAGGAACAGGAGATGGCGGTGGCGAGGATAGCGTTTGAGGGACAGAAGGAGGCGGTGGTGAGGTTTACGTTAGAGGGACAGGAGGAAGCGGTGGCGAGGTTGGCGTTCAAGGGACAGGAGGAGGTGGTCGCGAGGTTTACGATAGAGGGACAGCAGGAGACGGCGACGGGGATGGCGTGCGTGTTACAAAAGGAGGCGGTGGCGGGGGCTACGTGCGAGGGACAGAAGGAGGCGGTGGCGAGATTGGCGAGCGAGGGACAGGAGGATGTGGTGGCGTGGGTGACATTCAAGGGACAGGAGGAGGCGGTGGTGGGGGTGGCGTGCGAGGAACCATATGAGGCGGTGGCGGGGTTAGCGTGCTAGGGACAGGAGGAGGCGGCAGCGTGGGTGGCGTTCGAAAAACAGGGGAGGCGGAGGCGGGGTTGGAGTGCGAGAGTCAGGAGGAGTCGGTGGCAGGGTTGGCGTGCGAGGGACAGGAGGAGACGGCTGCGGGGATGGCGTGCGAGAGACAGGAGGAGCCCATGGCGTGGGTGGTGTGCGAGGAACAGGAGGAGGTGTTGTCGGGAGTGGCGTGCGAAGGACAGGAGGAGACTGTGGCGGGGGTATCGTGCGAGGGAAAGGAAGAGGCTGCAATTAGTTTAACGTCGGTGGCAGTAAAAACATTCAAGTCTATTATAGATGAAAATATCCGTGACCACCTAGTCCTAGAGAAACAGCCTGATCAATGGCCCCCACCTTGGGTTCATTAATCAAGGCTAGATCTTGACTGACTTTATTTATTTATTTTATTTTTACAAAAAGTGGCAAATACGTAAGGACGACAGTTATGATATTGTATATCTTAATTTTAGTAAAGCATTCGACAAAGAACCTCACCAATAACTTTGACAACAATTAAAGCCCATTGGTTTGAAGGTAGATGGATCATGGTGTGGTTCAGTGACAGGAAGCAGAGTTCTGGGTTCAGGTAGTACATGGGGATAATGGGATTGGGTTCGAGGTACTAAGTCTAATGCAAATATCAAGATACTTTGGGTGGAGCAGGTGCGGGAATTCCCTACCCGGCAGCATTGTCGCTTCAACCACAACAAGGCATACAATTTCATATGTCGGTTGTTTAGTATTTGATATAGTTTTTAAATTTTTGTATATGGTAAAACAAGTCTATATTATGTTGTGAATGTATCGAATTTTAGAATAGTAACGATGATTTATGTATGGAAATGAATTCAACCGTTTGCTACCCAGCGACGTTGTCATGTCTATGGTCAAGGTCGCCGGGTGACCCCCTGTGGACCTCGGGTTGCCCTAGCCATTATTCCCTGGTAGAGAGGAGGCGGGTGAGAGAGGGGGAGGGAAGGTAGCGGTAGCCAAGGTCCAGCCCATGAGACAGATGCAAGGATTTCTTGACAACATTTTATCAGTGTCTTTTTACCGATACCCTCGCTACACTTGACCCGATAAAAACAGTTCCATTTTGTGAGCTTTGTTCTCCGTTCATTTTGCAATTGGCAAGGAAGCTATAATATGGCCCCTCGGGCCAAATTTGTGGCTTTACCGTGTAGCAGCGACGGGCCAAATTTGTGCCATGATATAGACCCCCAAAAAATAGATGATGCATAAACCGATCACAAAACGCTTTGGTATATATTATGAAATGATTTGTGTGAGTGATGATTTTTTTCTCATTTTTCTCGCTCAGAAGGACCATTAAGAAACACGATCCCTGTGGCTACAGGGTTAATAGTCCCCTCATATCCTTGTGTATCCGTGTTATTTCCTTCACCTCGTTCTCCACTGCTCTCCCTCTCTCTCTGTCCCATTCCCGGTCTCCCTCAATCCTCTCTCTCACCTCCCAGCCCTCCCTCCCTCCCAGCCACTGTCACTCCCTTAATCCCATAATCGTCACTCCCTTAATCCCCATAATCCTTAGATCGCGATATTATTGACAATTAGTCCCGTTCTAATGCGTTTACAAACCCAACTCATTAATCGATTCCTACTTTACTCTCTCTCTCTCTCTCTCTCTCTCTCTCTCTCTCAAGATTAAGTAATATGTATAGTGTTTTGATGTGTTTCTGTTAATATTTTTGAAACTATGAGGTTTGTGGAGAAACGAGAGGGAGGAGGAAGTGGAGGTGGAGGTGGAGGTGGAAGTGGAGGTGGAGATGGAGAAGGAGGAGGAGGTGAAGGTGGAGGTGGAAGTGGAGGTGGAGAAGGAGAAGGAGGAGGAGGTGAAGGTGGAGGAGGAGGTAACTTTATTCTCTTACAGTCCTCATATAAGGCAACCACGAGGTCTGTTTTTGTTTTTTTCAAAGGAGGAGGAGGAGGAACAAAGAAACACAAAGAGAGAACAAACAACAGCAGGCCTGCTGGTCCCATGAGGCTGTTTGTGATAAGCTACACTAACTATCTAATCAAAGGTGGAAGATGAAGGACAGCAAAGGCGAAGGCCGTGGTGAGCAAATCAGGGAAGTAAAGTAACGGAACAGGCCTTCCTGGCGAGCGTCGCAGGGCTCAGGGCTCCGGCAGGGCGCCTCGGCTCCCCCGGAGCGTCCACGGAGGTGTCGGAGATCCCGAGGGTCCGGGGGTTGGGGGGGCTTGAAGTGGCAGCAAGACATGCAGTTACTGACCTCTTATTAGCCAGACGACGCGTTAATGACACGTTCCAATGGAAGGTTCGACGCATGGGGAGGTACAATTCCCCTAAGCAAGGCAAGTGTCATGCCAACTACGATAAAAAACGAAAAATCCCAAAAAAATACAAAAACAAAAAATCCAAAAAAAAATGTCTTGTTTTGCTTTGTTTAAAGCGTCTTGTATGTTGGTATGGCGGGTCTTCTCTGGGGAGAAGGAGACTAACGCGTTCCAACATATAAAACCAGGAAAAGACGACATGGAAACACCGAGAGAAGGAAGGGGAAGAAGGGAACACCAGAAGAAGGAAAATGAAGAGAAGTAACACTAGAAGAAGGCATATGAAGTAACACAAGAAGGAAGTTGAAAAGAGTAACACAAGAAGAGGGAATTTGAAAAGAGTAACACAGAAGAAGGTATTGAAAAGAGTTACACAGAATAAGGTATTGAAAAGAGTTACACAGAAGAAGGTATTGAAAAGAGTAACACAGAAGAAGGTATTGAAAAGAGTAACACAGAAGAAGGTATTGAAAAGAGTAACACAGAAGAAGGTATTGAAAAGAGTAACACAGAAGAAGGTATTGAAAAGAGTAACACCGAAGAAGGTATTGAAAAGAGTAACACAGAAGAAGGTATTGAAAAGAGTTACACAGAAGAAGGTATTGAAAAGAGTTACACAGAAGAAGGTATTGAAAAGAGTAACACAGAAGAAGGTATTGAAAAGAGTAACACAGAAGAAGGTATTGAAAAGAGTTACACAGAAGAAGGTATTGAAAAGAGTTACACAGAAGAAGGTATTGAAAAGAGTAACACAGAAGAAGGAATTTGAAAAGAGTTACACAGAAGAAGGTATTGAAAAGAGTTACACAGAAGAAGGAATTTGAAAAGAGTTACACAGAAGAAGGTATTGAAAAGAGTAACACAGAAGAAGGAATTTGAAAAGAGTAACACAGAAGAAAGTATTGAAAAGAGTAACACAGAAGAAGGAATGCAGAAAAGAGTAACACAGAAGAAGGTATTGAAATGAAACACAGAATCATCCACCTTTCGGCCCAAACCAACATCACAAAATTATGGGCGAGTCTCTTCTGGGAGGAAAGCGGCTCGTTCAGACCCAGGAACACCAGAAAGGATGATAGAAACATCAAGAAAAGGAAAACAGAAAAGTCATCCACCTTTCGGCCCCTGGGGCCGCAGAGGTATTGACAGAGTGAATCTCCTCTGGGGAGAAGGAGGCTAACCCACACAGTCAAGATAGAGGATAGAGAAAGGAAATTAAATCATCGAGAAAAGAAAATGAAATTACAATATCAAGAAAATAACTAAAAGTCATCGAGCTGGCCCTGGGGCCTGCAAGGCAGTGACGGGTGAGTCTTCTGGGGAGGAGGAGGCTCATCCACAGCCAGCAACACCAACAGAAAGAAAAGAAAAGAAAACATCAAGAGAAAAGAAAAGAAAACATCAAGAGAAAAGGAAAAGAAAAGAGAAAAACAAAGTAAACAAAGCAAAACAAGACAAAACAAAAACAAAACAAAATAAAACAAATTAAAACAACATAATAAATAAATAAATAAACAACCCAATAACAAACAATATAATTTAGCTACTGGGACTGCTCAAACGATCGAGATCAGCTTGGAAGTGTTCTTTATCCGTTGTCGTAGTGACTCTGCTGGCTATGTTTGTGTCGTCGGCAAATTTCGATATTTTACACGATAGCCCCTCGTCAATGTCATTTACGTACACTAAAAACAGAACAGGTCCCAACATCGACCCCTGTGGAACACCGCTTTTGACATCTCGCCAGTCAGATAACATAAGAACATAAGAACGTTGGAATCTGCAAGAGGCCGGTAGGCCTATACAAGGCAGTTCCTTTGACCCTAAACTCCCGTGTATCTAACCCCACCTAGTATCGCTGTCCATGAATTTATCTAATCTATTTTTGAATGTGACAATTGTATTGGCACTCACCACATGACTGCTAAGCCTATTCCACTCATCCACAACCCTGTTGGTAAACCAATTTTTGCCTATGTCCCTGTTAAATCCGAATTTATCCAGTTTAAACCCATTACTTCGTGTCCTACCCTGTTCTCTTACCAACAAAACCTTATGAATATCTCCCTTATTAAAGCCCTTCATCCATATATAAACCTCGATCATGTCTCCACGCACCCTTCGCCTTTCTAGAGAATGCAAGTTTAACTGTTTGAGTCTTCCTCGTATGGCAAGTTTCTCAACCCCTGAATCATCTTAGTCATCCTCCTCTGCACTGATTCTAACATTTTGATATTCATTCTATAGTAAGGTGACCAAAACTGAACCGCATAGTCAAGATGAGGTCTAACTAATGCTAAATATAGTTTGAGGAAGACTTCGGCGCTTCTGTTGCTTGTTTTGAAGCCTTACTGGGTGTCGGAGATTGCATGATTGTCTTCTAGAAACTTAACAAGTTTGTCTCTAATGATCTTTTCGAGTATTTCTCCTGCCACTGATGTCAAACTTATGGGCCTGTAGTTTAATGCAACACTTTTGTCTCCTTTTTTGAAAATCGGTGTTACGTTCGCCATCTTCCAGTCTTCCGGGACCTTATTCAGTTGAGCTGACCGGTTGAACATATTAGTGAGTGATTGAATTATTTGTTGTTTAAGCTCTTTTAATGACCGCGGGGACAAACTGTCAGGCCCCGCTGACTTGTTCGTGTCGAGTTTGTCCAAATACTTTTTCACTTCTCCGCGGGCCAGGGCCCTCAGCAATGGTTTCGATGTCCTCGACTGTGAATACGGATGCTAAGTTAGTGTTGAAGATTGTGGCCATTTGTTTACTGTCCCGAGTTACTGATCCAGTCTCGTCTGTCAGGGGACCAGTATTGGATATATGTTTTTCGATCTGATGTATGTGAATAATTTTTTGAGTTGATCTTGATGTCGCGTGCTATTTGTTCATCATAGTTGCGTTTATTACCTTCTAATAAGGGTGCGACAAGCTTTTAGGCTGGTGTGGTACTGTGTGCGGGCTTCGGCAGTGTCATTCTCTTTCATTAGATTATATAAAAAAAAAAAAAAAGTTTACCGCCCTTTTTAATTCTCTGGACATTCACGGTGGATCTACGGCACCATTTACTCGCCTGGGTTTCGTAGGCACTGTAGCCTTCTCTACTCCCAAAAGCTTATCTTTGAAGTCGTTCCACACGTTGTTGATTGTATTGTCGGTGAGGTTAAGTTGGTCCCAGGTCGCAGGAGGAAGCAGCTCACGGGCTAGGTTGAAATTTGATTTTTTGTAGTCTGGTATCACTGACAGATTGTCTACGAGTTTGTGACATATGTTGACATTAAAACGGATTTAGTGGTGATCGCAACCATGAATTTTCTCACCATTTTCACAGTCGCGAATGAGGTCGGGTCCGCTTACTAATACCAAATCCGGCAGATTGTTTTCTCTTGTCGGTTGAGTTACAACTTGAGTGAGGAACGAATCCTTAACCATTTCTATAAGTCTGTTATTACTTATCAAGGAGGAGGAGAAAGAGGAGGAGGAAGAAGAAGAAGAAGAAGAAGAAGAAGAAGAAGAAGAAGAAGAAGAAAAGGAGGAACAAGAAGAAGCAGAAAATTCATAAAAAGAGCTCTACCGCCGCCTCCTCCTTATGCTTGTTTCCATGTTTCCATGTTTCCTGCTTGATTAGGGAGTGTTCATGAACTTGTGTAATGAATAAGCTCAACACCAGGGAGAGGAGGAAGAGGAGGAGAAATTGAAAGAAGAAACAAGAGAGAGAGAGAGAGAGAGAGAGAGAGAGAGAGAGAGAGAGAGAGAGAGAGAGAGAGAGAGAGAGAGAGAGAGAGAGAGAGAGAGAGAGAGAGAGAGAGAGAGAGAGAGAGAGAGAGAGAGAGAGAGAGAGAGAGAGAGAGAGAGAGAGAGAGAGAGAGAGAGAGAGAGAGAGGAATGACCTCTGTACCTGGAAGACTGTCTGTAATTGGAAGACTCATCATTAAAAACTCTGCTTTCTAATGAGGATAATCGAGCTAATGAAGATACACGTACGGTACATATGTTCGATTACTGTTGCTTCTTTTCTTTAGCGTTCTGTCCTCCTTTCATTGTTTATATTGCCTGCAGACGATTCATTCCTCATGTTTACAAGCTACGAAGACGGAAAATAAGGAAACGGAAGGGAAATAAAAATAAAAGGATGAATAGCGAGATGAAAAAGCCAAAACAAGAAGATGAGGAAGAACTCAACAGAAAAATACGAAAAAAAAACAATGAAAAAAAGAAAATATGCTTTGGAAGATAAGGAGGAGGAGAAGGAGGAAAACGAGGAGACAAAGAAGAAAACTGAGGAAGAACAAGAAAATAAGAAAAAAAGCATCGTTGTGGAGAGTATTGCTGTGTTGAAGTCGAGCTTAAACACCGCGGCACAGCACACACAGCCTTGCCCTCTCCACAGCCGCAGCACAGACACGCCGCCCCTTTGCCCAGGCCGCTGACACTCCCGACGCAGCAGCGGCTAAATACCAAGCGACACCCTCCTTGCATTATTGAAATGGCCAGCGCTCTCCCCTACCTCCTCCTCCTCCTTCTCCTTTTACTTGCCCTCCTTCTCTTCCTCCACCACCTCCTCTTCCTCCTTGCCCTGCTTGCCACCCTCCTCCTCCTCCTCTTCCTCCTCCTCTTCAACCCTGCCCTTTGAACTCACTCTACCTCCTCTTCATTGCTCTCTTTGCACGCTCCCTTCTCACGCTACCATTTTCCATCTCGTTTCTTTCTTTCTTCTCCCATTTCTCCATCTCCTACTATTCCTCCTCCATCTCCTCCTCCTCCTTCTTCTCTTTCTCCTCCTCCAGCCCTCTAGTGATCTCTGACCCTCTCTCTCTTCCCCTCGCTTCCGCACACTCCACCACAGATTATAACTATTAGTCTCTTCATCTTGACAAGGCATTATCTCCTTTTTCACCTGCATTTCCTTCGCTTCCTCTTCTTCTCAATGTCTGTGTGTGTGTGTGTGTGTGTGTGTGTGTGTGTGTGTGTGTGTGTGTGTGTGTGTGTGCGATCAGGCGGGCGAGTGCAGGCCGGTGGGCACATGTCATTGTTGGGCATTCAGTTGCGTTCTCGGCGTGTCGTGGCGAGACCCTCCTCCCGTTACTCATCCCTGCCTGTTGTTGGTCTGTTTCACTTTTCCTTGGGGGACATTATGAGTTCATTGTTTCTCATCGTGTGTCTAACGGGGCTTCTTTCTCCTTTTTTATAACATTTCTATATAAGTTGTTTTTGTCGTGGATAGTTAGGTTACGTGGGGTTAGGTTTACAGGAGTCGCCTTGTTTAAGCCTACTGGGCTCTTGCAGACTCTTAATTTATGTACTTATAATTTTTTGGCGCATGACGTAACTTACTCATGCATAATATATCCTATCGTTAGTGTCTAGTATCTTGTGGTCAACTCAACTCCGTCATGATACTCCTACCGGCCTTTATTTTCTCCATAATGCTTTTTTTTTCTATTCGTCCTCCACTGTTGTGTACCATCATATAAGACCGCCAGAACACTAATTAAAGAACATTTCTTTGGACGTATCTTTCTCTGTCACATAGAAGTATTCCTTTGTTATTCACTTAATCATGTTTACACTTACATGTGAATTTGTTACTTTTTTTTGCCCTTGAGTTGTTTCCTCTAGTGTAAAAAAAAATGCAATAAACTCGTTTTTCATCGGCAATTCGATTCTTCTGTCTTAGCACATGGTTATTAAAGTTTCAAAATTGGACGTCTTTACATCTTACTGTACATCGCAGTGGTGCTGAAGCTCTATGTTTGCATATTAGTGATGAGTTTTTCTTGGGTAAATAGTTTTCATTCCGTGTATGACATAAAATTCCGCATGTTGTCTCCAGTGCTGTACTATTACTGGCGCTGCCTCTCATAAGTCTGGCGGCCAGAGTTTGTGAGATACCCTTCAGTAGGCGGAACAAAGGGCGGTTGTCAGGTAAGCAAACACGCATCAGCCGGGCCATGCTCCGGAGTTTAGGCATGACAGAGGTAAATATACTAAGAATATCGTGACATTGACAGTGCAGCTTACAGCTCCATTAACTCCAGTTTATGTAAAATCCCAAATTAGAACTGAAAGTTACATTAGAGTGTAAAGTTATGCCATAAATAATGCCAATGAGTGTAATTGTCGACGTGGGTGCGTGTTTTTCCGGTAATTTTATATGCTACGACGTTGATGAATGCATCCCAGTGTGTTACGGAATGGCCAGTATGTGTTCTCTGCCGCATTCAGGTCAGGCCGGACATACTTGAGTACCAGGCATTCCACCGACGTGCCTGAGGCGTGTGTTGACAAGGAGCGGCGGCGGCCACGGGTCAGGGCGGCGGGATACAGGGCGGCCGTGGCCTTGTGATGGCGCCGTCTCAATGATGTAATTTTAGGGCAGGGTGGCTATGGAGATGCCTTGGCGTTTCTCTTGCCAGTCCGTCTGGAAAACAATTTCAGCTTAGGCATTTATGTAGAATTTGATTGTTCCAAAAACAGTTTCTGTGAAGAGAGCTAGAACGTTTTAGTTTTATGCCAAAACATTGTTATTCTTAAGCATTGTTATACACCACTCAATTAAAAGTAGTATATTTGTGTGTGTGTGTGTGTGTGTGTGTGTGTGTGTGTGTGTGTGTGTGTGTGTGTGTGTGTGTGTGTGTGTGTGTGTGTGTGTGTGTGTGTGTATGTGTGTGTGTAATAATAAAAATAATAATAATAATAAACGGTTTATTAAATGATAGCAGATGTAAAGATTAAAATATCCACTTAACAAATAAACTTTTCAAATAGATCTAAAAAAAAAGGCAAAATTTACAATATGAAAGGGATATGGGGGTCTGGGGTGGTGGGGGGGAGGTGAGGTGGTGGAATGCAGTGCGCTGGTGCGGTAGGAGGAGGAGGAGGAGGTGTGTGTGTGTGTGTGTGTGTGTGTGTGTGTGTGTGTGTGTGTGTGTGTGTGTGTGTTTAACTTACTCACGGTCTGATCACGTGATGGACTCTTGAAGACCAATCGATACCCTCCCAGAGAGCTTTGATCTCATTTAACTGACCTTTGAGTATACGTGGGACCTCGCCTACCAGTCCCTTCATCTCCCTTCCTCCGGAGGGGACAGCAGCCAATCCTTGTCAGCAGAAGCAGCTTTCGACCTGAGAAAGGCTCGAACCTCGATATACTGTGATGGCAGACTGAGAATTTAACCACAACACCAAGGGAGCGGTTTTTTTTTTATGTGTGTGTGTGTGTGTGTGTGTGCGGGCTTGTGCGTGCGTGCGTGTGGGTGCTATCATCATATCACAAGAGGTACGCGAGAGACCACTTAGCAGGTAACGCCTCTCGTCATAATTGCTTCGTTACCGTTATCAGCAGCAATTATGAGCTAATTACTCGTCGTCCAGCCCCGGCGTAGAGATACCACCGCCTGTGCCCATGACCGACTGCGCCCCCGACAGGCCTACTGGAAACAATTTGTCCAGGTATTTGGTGGTCACAGCGGGGCGCCTCAGCGGTGAGATATTATGGGCCTCGCCGCCCCTCCCTGGCACCCCAACACATGTATGGGGCAGGTGACACGCCGCCCCTGCCGCAGGAGTCCAGAAAATCAGTGCTCATTTTTTCGTACTGCGACCGCGTTTTATTTCAAGTGTCATCTTCCTGACCAATTTGAAAGCCTCCCGACAATGCCAGGAGCTGTGTGCTTCCCGCCATTTGGTGTTTAGTTGTCTGTACGTAGAAGTGACGATCTGATGCGTATAGTCTGTCGCTACGCAGTGCTGGGGCGTCGTGTGCGTTCAGTGGAGTCTTGCAGTGGGATATGTTTACCAATTTGTACGCACCAGACCAATTAGCTCTCATAAGAAAAGACACCACTGGAAAGTTGAAAATTTTAATTAAGTATAATAATGAAATAATATTAAAAGGAAATATGTAAACTTCATCAGGACTATATCAATATTCCTATGCATTGGTTAAAATCACAACAGTAACATCGGTTTCTGATATGACCTACGTGGAAGGAGGCGGACGATAATAAAGCGTATAGGTGGACAGCTGCCTCCACACCAAGGCTCCGTGGTTTGCGAGGCCCTTTTTTTCTGCCCAGGCGAAGCGATGATGGCTTGAAATAATGAACCGACGAGGTACTTCTGAGGATGGCTGTTCAGACAGCCCAGCAGACCAGCCAATTAATGTTCAAACGATGTGCAAGACGCTGACGCAGTAACTGAATAAATGTTTTATTCATCAGTTGTTGAACTTCATTTAGTAGAAAAAAATATTGAAAAAGGAGAAGTTTGATTAATGGAAGTTGTAGCTTCAGGCAGCGGAGGGCGTCCGTACCCCTGGCTTCCTAGACGTGTGCCTACCTGGAAATGTACGGAAAACATTTTACCTGAGCATGCCTTTCCTGAAGCCCTAGCGTGGCATAACAAGGACTAGATTTCTTGGATAACAGTGGTTTCATTTTTTTTTTTTTTACGCGATCGCTACAGCTTCTCGACCATCACTCTCACTTCACCACCTTCCACCGATCCATCCATCCCTCCACCAACAACCTCCACCCTACGTTTATTTACATCTTCCACTATCAGTCTCTCCCTTCCTCCATCCCTTCACCAACGTCTACCCGTCCACAGCATCCACTTCCTCCCACTAATAACTTCCACCCATCGTCCACCCAAAGCTCCACCCTCCCTCCGACACCAACTCTCGCCCTGCCCCGCCGACCCCTCCCAGCACCCCCCCCCCCCCCGAACCGCCCCGCCCCCTACGCCAGGCCATCCCGGGACGGAGAACAAACAAACGAGGCGCCCTGTGACTAGGATTGCCCAAAATAGGAGAAAAGAAATTCATTACAAATTCATGGAGGATCACGAGGAATGGGTTTTGTGGTAGTACATGATGATAGGATGCTCTCTCTCTCTCTCTCTCTCTCTCTCTCTCTCTCTCTCTCTCTCTCTCTCTCTCTCTCTCTCTCTCTCTCTCTCTCTCTCTCGACAGTAAGTTACTAAGTTAAAGATACACTGATACTTTTATTCATTTAGTCTTAAGATGCACTGACGAGCTGACAATCTCCTATCCCTGCGATGCGCGGCTCACGTCACACCCGGGAGGCTGAAGACAACACCCAGCAAGAGTATTTACACTTCTCGTACATATCATTATGCTCTGAAGTTGATTTTCACCGCCGCGAGAGCACGTATTCCGGGATTAATTCACACATCTCGGTACAGATCAGGCATAAATGGCTACATAGAAGTAAGGTATATTTGGGGACATCCGGTGTAGCTGAGCGGCCTCGGTATACATATCCGTCGCATTGGTCCTTGAGCCTGTAGTGGTTACGAACCCATCACCGCGGGACACGAGCCAGCGTGACATCCGAGGTATCTCAGTTTGGCTTCCCCAGGTTTCCCCAGGTGCCCATTGATCAACCATCCCGAAAGGTGGAATGAACAGCTGGGTGAGTTGCACGCCGACCGGCCACGGCAGGATTCGAAACTTGATAATTCCTGTATCCCTTTTTCCTGCATCTTAATCTTACCTGGAACTGTAAGTTATTTTGTTACTTTTTTGCAATCGTTGGGCTTTAAAGTCAAGATTCTGGCTATGCAGCAGGTTTCAATTCACCTTACTTTTCTTCGTAAATTCGACAGCAAATCACTTAAAAATAGAGCCATTTTAATGGGAAAACACTTTACAACACTGCCAAAAGTGTGTCATTACTGGTGTCAAAAATATCAAGTGGCATAAACTACTGTTAAAGAAACGCGGAATGTAGATATCAGTTTCAAGGTTGGACAGGAAGTGTTTACAATCACTGGCGGTGAGCTGCACTGCACGGCGACGAGTGACATCACGCGTACGAATTGGCTCACTGAAAATATCAAGGCTAGTTAGGAGGGACGCTGTTCAGTGAGCTAACAAGTGTGTCACACGAGGCACGTTCTGTGAGTATTCGGCTGGAATTACTTAAAACTACGTGAGAAATGAACTAGAAGGATTGTAAAGAGTGAGGGCTGACGCAGCGCATCCAAGGCGTCGCCCTACCACTCTGCTATACTTGATGGCGGCCATTTATTTATGGAAATAGTAATTTAGGTAATGCAGTGTTTTCAGAAGCATTGTGATGACATTAATATTAGGGAACAAAAGTATTGTAGGAACTCGGCCCCAGAAAGCAATACAAAACACGAGTACACCGCCGCTAGCAGACAGCTGAGGTGGCGCGTTTACACTTGACCGACTCCTCTGTTATGCTAATCGTGGCGGAGATTCCCTCCTCCCTCGGCGATACACGCAGGGATGGCGCAACAACCCCGGCAATCAAAGAGCTCCACGGCCGCTAAGTATAGGGCAAACTTCCCTGGTCATTAAGTCCAACCCTACACTCGCCGGCAGCCTCGGGGCGGTCATCTGTCCGGCATCCTAGTACCCATGATTGGGCACCGCAGCCTCTCCATGCGACCCCAGTGAGCCTGGGCCACCCCGGGCCCTGGAGAGGAAAGACTGGCACACGTAGCTTTGTAGACCTTTAAAGCTGAGATATTTTTTAAAGAAAACAATAGTGTTTACTATTGTTCTCGAGAAGCAGCACAAATAGTATGCAGTGTAGTCCATCCCTTACTTTTGAACAGGCTAAAGAATGAAACCGACTTAGTTATGCAACGTGCGTGTATGATGTATCCCTCAATCTTCGCCATAATGGTGAGTTGCTACGTGCTCGACGTCGATATTCCGAAACAGGCAATGTGGAGGTTGGGATGATGGTAGCAATGCGCCAGACGATGACGAGTAATGTCAGTGTCTGCATACTCGTTTTTGTCATGGGTGTATCGGGACGCAAGGCTGGTCTGGGGAAGTACATGGTAGCCCACACATGGTTTGAAAAGGTTCGGACAATGACATAGTGCGTAGAGTCGTGTGGCGTAAGTTCGTGTGTGGTGGCGCTTCACATCATGATGCATTGCAGGTCGTCCCTACACTAACGTATACTTAATCTGCCTCCCCCTCACCCCATCTTTCCTTTCCCCCAGGACGGTGTCGTCAGCGGGGGTCCTGGGCGCCCACCTGCTGTGCTCGCGGGTGCCCGGCCTCACGCCCCGCCAGAGCCGCATCTGTACGCGGGCGCCTGACGCCATGGTGGCCATCAGTGAAGGTGCGAGGGCGGGCCTGCGAGAGTGCCAGCGGCAGTTCCAGCATCATCGGTGGAACTGTTCCCTGGCGTCTACCAGCAGCAGCGCGTTCGGCCACATCGTTCTTGTGGGTCAGTTAATAATGGCTGGCGAGGTTTCATCCATGCTTTTCTAAACTACACATTTCAGACATTGATTGATATTATGCAGCTTGTATGGCACTTACTAACACAAAGATGGAAGCGAGCACCGTGACAGTAACACCCTCGTTCTCACTCGTCAGGATGTTACTTGTACTTCTGTCGCTCAGGATCATATGTAATAATCATAATATAAGAGTAAGACGATATAGTCATTCATGTTTCTGGGCTTCTAAAACTCCAGATGAACCTCTTAAAGTAGCCCGAGCTGCACGTACTGCATTGCATCCCTGACCATTAAGCTGTCGTGGAGGGGAAGGTATATGTAACCTTTCTCCGCACTTGAGCATGGGATTAACCCTTGCGACATATCAGCAAGCCATCCCCGCTCCCAGAGGCTCTCAGCGACCGTGTCCCCATTATTCTCCCGCCGCCGGGCAAGGGTGAGCACACAGCGCCCCACAAGGGTTGCTTCGTCCCCTCAACACGTCTCTTTCACTGCTCCCTGCCTGAGCCCCTGTTCCCCCTACTTATCTCCTTCTCTGCCCTCAGCTCTATTTGTTTACGTAATAGCATGTAATCCTCGTTTTGTACCGATTGTCATTTTTGTTCTCTAAAACCCAATTCAAAGGTCCATTAGCCTGGTAAGATCCCCCCGGGACATGGTCAGCTTGCCATATTTCTTCACCGAACAACACTCTTCTCGTAAACCTTCCTACAAGATGAGCAGGTTTGTTATGAGTGTTTACCAACTACGTGTCCGTGTTCATGTAACTTTCAACTTGCTCAAAACTCCTCTCGAAGATGATCTGCAGACCGATTTACTGCGTGACGTGTTCACTATTCAGGGACTGGCCTGCACCCCCTCGTTGTGAAAGCGTTGTGGACAGTCAATGAAGAAAGTCTTTTGTGCCACCAGTCTTAACAATCAGTTACGGTACATTCTCCTGGATGATCCTTTTCTAACGGAGGGAATCTGGCACAAAAGCCACCAGTGAGGCTCGCTGCCCGCGGACATTATCTTACAAAAACCAAGGGGAGTGAGTTGAGCAGGGCAGGATGGGGCCCCGGACTGAACCAGATCATTTGTCGCATCACGAAGCCTGTATGGCCGGGGACAAGAAAACACCCGCCCTGCCATCCGCCCGGTGGCGTAGTTTGTGCTGGGGGCGCAGCTCCTCTTTCAGTGGCAGATGCACATTAACTGAACACATTATTTATGAACGCTAGAGTTCATGTATGTTTTCACATTATCAGACAACTTTTACAGCATTCGTAAGATGCAAAATATATAAATGCTGGGTCTTTCTGAGTTCACTCGACTTCCGCCAGCGCTGGCCACACCCATCTCTGAGGGGAGGGAGCCAGTGTGTGGTCAGCGTGGCCATCATTGCACCGAAAGTAAAATTTATTAGTAATAAATGTCATGCCTTGAAGGAGCTAGTTGGGTGAGCATCAAAAGTGGCCGCCCGTCAGTCATGCTGTAGGCCGCCTCCTCCCCCTCCCCAGCAAGCCCAGTCACCCCCTTAATGGCCGGCCTCAGCCCCACCAGCCACGCGTCCCCTACAATTTTGTATATAAATCACTCGTAGCGCTGGTGCCAGAACCGGTTGGGTTTCTTTATCTGTGTGCCCGTTTTCTGGCGTTGTAACGGCCCATCAGCAAGTATCCGCATGAAATCTGTGACGAGAATACCTCACATGACTTCTGTGATTCTGCGACGCCATACATGCCTGACATAAAGTGCAGGCAGCAAACTGTGGGTCATTTTCGGCATATAATCTCGTGGAGGCAAGACGTTAAACATAACGCCACAGAACTCTTCAGTGCTGCTGCTCCCGCCATCAACCCTCGGGACATCACCATCGAGGGGCCGCCCGGTGATTATGACGAAAAAGGCAAACACACGCAGACAGGCCGCCCTTGAATGTGGCATTGCTGGGTTATTGCCGCACCGGTGGCCTGGGGCAGCAGTCCTTCACCCACTTCTTCCGAACGCCGCATTACACGCAAAGAATGTCTTGGAATCAAATAATTGTCTTGATGTTAATTAGTTTTTTTCAGGAATTCATAAATAAGTAACAGCGAACATGATCTGATTTGTCGTAACTCAGTTGTGTTGGTCTACGGAAAAGAATATACAATGACTTCTTGGTGTGGTTACCTGGATGGCTGAAGGCTTCCTTGACATTTTTTTCTCAACAAAGGAAAGTTCCTAGTGTGCTAATCTCTTGTGAATTATGACAGCTATGCCTCTAAAAAACAAAAATATTAATGGATGTCAGGTTAGTTATTGACAAATAGGAACAGTTCAGTGCGGTGAGCGATGGTGCACCTCTGAAGGCCCTCACCTGTTCTCCCTCACCAATCCTCTCACTGGTATCCACAGGGAGCCGCGAGGCCGCCTACACGTACGCGGTGACCAGCGCGGGAGTCACCCACAGCGTCATGACCGCTTGCTCCCGTGGCAACATCTCCACCTTTGGCTGTGACGACCGCAGGCGAGGGCGGTACAGTTCTTCCGGGTGGAAATGGGGCTGCTGCAGCGCCGACATTAGGTGAGAGGCGCATGTTAAGAATGTCCTGTTTGAACTCTTCATTCTCCTGGACATATATATCACAGACTTACTGTCAATGCATGCCCCAATACAACATATATGAAAGATGATAAACGCGGGGCATTCAGAATGAAGCAAGCTTACGTGTGCATGTACACCAAACAGCGTACTTTCATACACAGGACACCCAAATACTGATATACCATGCCATGTGTGTTTGCCTGATGTTTTCTTCAAAATGGTGTTTTCTATGCCCTCTCTGGCCTCAATCCTCAGAAGGCTTATGGACCTGATGGAGTGCCTCCTATTGTCCTTAAAAACTGTGCCTCCGTGCTGTCACCCTGCCTGGTCAAACTCTTTCGCCTCTGCCTGTCAACATCTACCTTTCCTTCTTGCTGGAAGTATGCCTTCATACAGCCTGTACCTAAGAAGGGTGACCGCTCCAATCCCTCAAACTACCGTCCTATTGCTTTACTTTCTTGTCTATCTAAAGCTTTTGAATCAATCCTTAACCGGAAGATTCAAAAGCGCCTTTCCACTTCTGACCTTCTATCTGATCGCCAGTATGGGTTCCGCAAGGGGCGTTCTACTGGTGATCTCCTAGCCTTCTTAACTGACTCTTGGTCATCCTCTCTTAGCCGTTTCGGTGAAACTTTTGCTATTGCGCTGGACATATCAAAAGCTTTTGATAGGGTCTGGCACAAATCTTTGCTTTCTAAACTACCCTCCTACGGTTTCTATCCTTCTCTCTGTACCTTTATCTCCAGTTTCCTTTCTGACCGTTCTATTTCTGCCGTGGTAGACGGTCACTGTTCTTCCGCTAAATCTATTAACAGTGGTGTCCCACAGGGTTCTGTCCTATCTCCCACTCTTTTTCTGTTGTTCATTGATGATCTTCTTTCCAAAACGAACTGTCCTATCCATTCCTACGCCGATGATTCCACTCTGCATTATTCAACTTCTTTTGATAGAAGACCCACCCTTCAGGAACTTAACGACTCAAGGCTGGAGGCTGCAGAACGCTTAGCCTCAGACTTTACTATTATTTCCGATTGGGGCAAGAAGAACCTGGTGTCCTTCAACGCCTCAAAAACACAGTTTCTCCACCTATCCACTCGACACAATCCTCCAAACAACTATCCCCTATTCTTTGACAACACCCAGCTATCACCTTCCTCAACACTAAACATCCTCGGTCTATCCTTAACTCAAAATCTCAACTGGAAACTTCATATCTCATCTCTTACTAAATCAGCTTCCTCGAGGCTGGGCGTTCTGTACCGTCTCCGCCAGTTCTTCTCCCCTGCACAGTTGCTGTCCATATACAGGGGCCTTGTCCGCCCTCGTATGGAGTATGCATCTCATGTGTGGGGGGCTCCACTCACACAGCTCTTCTGGACAGAGTGGAGGCTAAGGCTCTTCGTCTCATCAGCTCTCCTCCTCATACTGATAGTCTTCTACCTCTTAAATTCCGCCGCAATGTTGCCTCTCTTTCTATCTTCTATCGATATTTCCACGCTGACTGCTCTTCTGAACTTGCTAACTGCATGCCTCCCCCCCTCCCGCAGCCCTGCTGCTCTCGACTTTCTATTCATCCTCATCCCTATACTGTCCAAACCCCTTATGCAAGAGTTAACCAGCATCTTCACTCTTTCATCCCTCACGCTGGTAAACTCTGGAACAATCTTCCTTCATCTGTATTTCCTCCTGCCTACGACTTGAACTCTTTCAAGAGGAGGGTATCAGGACACCTCTCCTCCCGTATTTGATCTTCCTTTCGGCCACCTCTTTTGTTTCTTTTTAGGAACAGCGAGTAGCGGGCTTTGTTTTTTTATTATTGTTTTATTTTTTTGTATGCCCTTGAGCTGCCTCCTTTGTTGTAAAAATAAAAAAAACTCACAATAATGAGACAGATTCAACAAGTTACGCACGCAGCCCCATACTCATCGGCCCTTGTTCCTTCCTCCTCCCGGCCGCCTGTAGGTTCGGGGTCAGGTTCATGAAGAAGTTCCTGGACGCCCGCGAGGTGGAGGGGGCAGCCGCGCCTCATGAACCTGCACAACAACCGGGCGGGACGCAGGGTTAGTGTCCGGCAGGACGCAGGGTTAGTGTCAGGGCGCC